>NW_027479245.1:0-175104 GCF_051014685.1 Ptiloglossa arizonensis | reverse complement strand
TCTAGTTATTCATTTCGAGCATCAGAACTGCGAAAATTTTGAGTTTCTCAAGCGTTTCTTACCTCCAAACTGCCATATCTCGCGAACGGATTGACTAATCCGCAAAATCTCTGTTGCACCTGAAAGTAGAAACTCGCCCGATTACAACGGTATGCGTACTTTTCCCCTAGGCCGTTCTAGTTATTCGTTTCGAGCATCAGAACTGCGAAAATTTTGAGTTTCTCAAGCGTTTCTGACCTCCAAACTGCCATATCTCGCGAACGGATTGACCAATCCGCAAAATTTCTGTTCCATCTGAACGTAGAAACTCGCCCGATTACAACGGTATGCGTACTTTTCCCCTAGTCCGTTCTAGTTATTCGTTTCGAGCATCAGAACTGCGAAAATTTTGAGTTTCTCAAGCGTTTCTTACGTACAAACTGCCATATCTCGCGAACGGATTGACCAATCCGCAAAATTTCTGTTGCATCTGAAAGTAGAAACTCGCCCGATTACAACGGTATGCGTACTTTTTCCCTAGGCCGTTCTGGTTATTCGTTTCGAGCATCAGAACTGTGAAAATTTTGAGTTTCTCAACCGTTTCTTACCTCCAAACTGCCATATCTCGCGAACGGATTGACCCATCCGCAAAATTTCTGTTGCATCTGAAAGTAGAAAGTCGCCCGATTACAACGGTATGCGTACTTTTCCCCTAGGCCGTTCTAGTTATTCATTTCGAGCATCAGAACTGCGAAAATTTTGAGTTTCTCAAGCGTTTCTTACTTCCAAACTGCCATATCTCGCGAACGGATTGACTAATCCGCAAAATTTCTGTTGCATCTGAAAGTAGAAACTCGCCCGATTACAACGGTATGCGTACTTTTCCCCTAGGCCGTTCTAGTTATTCGTTTCGACCATCAGAACTGCGAAAATTTTGAGTTTCTCAAGCGTTTCTGACCTCCAAACTGCCATATCTCGCGAACGGATTGACCAATCCGCAAAATTTCTGTTGCATCTGAACGTAGAAACTCGCCCGATTACAACGGTATGCGTACTTTTCCCCTAGTCCTTTCTAGTTATTCGTTTCGAGCATCAGAACTGCGAAAATTTTGAGTTTCTCAAGCGTTTCTTACGTCCAAACTGCCATATCTAGCGAACGGATTGACCAATCCGCAAAATTTCTGTTGCATCTGAACGTAGAAACTCGCCCGATTACAACGGTATGCGTACTTTTCCCCTAGTCCGTTCTAGTTATTCGTTTCGAGCATCAGAACTGCGAAAATTTTGAGTTTCTCAAGCGTTTCTTACCTACAAACTGCCATATCTCGCGAACGGATTGACCAATCCGCAAAATTTCTGTTGCATCTGAAAGTAGAAACTCGCCCGATTACAACGGTATGCGTACTTTTCCCCTAGGCCGTTCTGGTTATTCGTTTCGAGCATCAGAACTGTGAAAATTTTGAGTTTCTCAACCGTTTCTTACCTCCAAACTGCCATATCTCGCGAACGGATTGATCCATCCGCAAAATTTCTGTTGCATCTGAAAGTAGAAAGTCGCCCGATTACAACGGTATGCGTACTTTTCCCCTAGGCCGTTCTAGTTATTCATTTCGAGCATCAGAACTGCGAAAATTTTGAGTTTCTCAAGCGTTTCTTACCTCCAAACTGCCATATCTCGCGAACGGATTGACTAATCCGCAAAATTTCTGTAGCATCTGAAAGTAGAAACTCGCCCGATTACAACGGTATGCGTACTTTTCCCCTAGGCCGTTCTAGTTATTCGTTTCGAGCATCAGAACTGCGAAAATTTTGAGTTTCTCAAGCGTTTCTGACCTCCAAACTGCCATATCTCGCGAACGGATTGACCAATCCGCAAAATTTCTGTTGCATCTGAACGTAGAAACTCGCCCGATTACAACGGTATGCGTACTTTTCCCCTAGTCCGTTCTAGTTATTCGTTTCGAGCATCAGAACTGCGAAAATTTTGAGTTTCTCAAGCGTTTCTTACCTACAAACTGCCATATCTCGCGAACGGATTGACCAATCCGCAAAATTTCTGTTGCATCTGAAAGTAGAAACTCGCCCGATTACAACGGTATGCGTACTTTTCCCCTAGGCCGTTCTGGTTATTCGTTTCGAGCACCAGAACTGTGAAAATTTTGAGTTTCTCAACCGTTTCTTACCTCCAAACTGCCATATCTCGCGAACGGATTGACCCATCCGCAAAATTTCTGTTGCATCTGAAAGTAGAAAGTCGCCCGATTACAACGGTGTGCGTACTTTTCCCCTAGGCCGTTCTAGTTATTCATTTCGAGCATCAGAACTGCGAAAATTTTGAGTTTCTCAAGCGTTTCTTACCTCCAAACTGCCATATCTAGCGAACGGATTGACTAATCCGCAAAATTTCTGTTGCATCTGAAAGTAGAAACTCGCCCGATTACAACGGTATGCGTACTTTTCCCCTAGGCCGTTCTAGTTATTCGTTTCGAGCATCAGAACTGCGAAAATTTTGAGTTTCTCAAGCGTTTCTGACCTCCAAACTGCCATATCTCGCGAACGGATTGACCAATCCGCAAAATTTCTGTTGCATCTGAACGTAGAAACTCGCCCGATTACAACGGTATGCGTACTTTTCCCCTAGTCCGTTCTAGTTATTCGTTTCGAGCATCAGAACTGCGAAAATTTTGAGTTTCTCAAGCGTTTCTTACCTACAAACTGCCATATCTCGCGAACGGATTGACCAATCCGCAAAATTTCTGTTGCGTCTGAAAGTAGAAACTCGCCCGATTACAACGGTATGCGTACTTTTCCCCTAGACCGTTCTAGTTATGCTTGTCGAGCATCAGAACTGCGAAAATTTTGAGTTTCTCAAGCGTTTCTTACCTCCAAACTGCCATATCTCGCGAACGGATTGACCAATCCGCAAAATTTCTGTTGCATCTGAACGTAGAAACTCGCCCGATTACAACGGTATGCGTACTTTTCCCCTAGTCCGTTCTAGTTATTCGTTTCGAGCATCAGAACTGCGAAAATTTTGAGTTTCTCAAGCGTTTCTTACCTACAAACTGCCATATCTCGCGAACGGATTGACCAATCCGCAAAATTTCTGTTGCATCTGAAAGTAGAAACTCGCCCGATTACAACGGTATGCGTACTTTTCCCCTAGGCCGTTCTAGTTATTCGTTTCGAGCATCAGAACTGCGAAAATTTTGAGTTTCTCAAGCGTTTCTGACCTCCAAACTGCCATATCTCGCGAACGGATTGACCAATCCGCAAAATTTCTGTTCCATCTGAACGTAGAAACTCGCCCGATTACAACGGTATGCGTACTTTTCCCCTAGTCCGTTCTAGTTATTCGTTTCGAGCATCAGAACTGCGAAAATTTTGAGTTTCTCAAGCGTTTCTTACGTACAAACTGCCATATCTCGCGAACGGATTGACCAATCCGCAAAATTTCTGTTGCATCTGAAAGTAGAAACTCGCCCGATTACAACGGTATGCGTACTTTTTCCCTAGGCCGTTCTGGTTATTCGTTTCGAGCATCAGAACTGTGAAAATTTTGAGTTTCTCAACCGTTTCTTACCTCCAAACTGCCATATCTCGCGAACGGATTGACCCATCCGCAAAATTTCTGTTGCATCTGAAAGTAGAAAGTCGCCCGATTACAACGGTATGCGTACTTTTCCCCTAGGCCGTTCTAGTTATTCATTTCGAGCATCAGAACTGCGAAAATTTTGAGTTTCTCAAGCGTTTCTTACTTCCAAACTGCCATATCTCGCGAACGGATTGACTAATCCGCAAAATTTCTGTTGCATCTGAAAGTAGAAACTCGCCCGATTACAACGGTATGCGTACTTTTCCCCTAGGCCGTTCTAGTTATTCGTTTCGACCATCAGAACTGCGAAAATTTTGAGTTTCTCAAGCGTTTCTGACCTCCAAACTGCCATATCTCGCGAACGGATTGACCAATCCGCAAAATTTCTGTTGCATCTGAACGTAGAAACTCGCCCGATTACAACGGTATGCGTACTTTTCCCCTAGTCCTTTCTAGTTATTCGTTTCGAGCATCAGAACTGCGAAAATTTTGAGTTTCTCAAGCGTTTCTTACGTCCAAACTGCCATATCTAGCGAACGGATTGACCAATCCGCAAAATTTCTGTTGCATCTGAACGTAGAAACTCGCCCGATTACAACGGTATGCGTACTTTTCCCCTAGTCCGTTCTAGTTATTCGTTTCGAGCATCAGAACTGCGAAAATTTTGAGTTTCTCAAGCGTTTCTTACCTACAAACTGCCATATCTCGCGAACGGATTGACCAATCCGCAAAATTTCTGTTGCATCTGAAAGTAGAAACTCGCCCGATTACAACGGTATGCGTACTTTTCCCCTAGGCCGTTCTGGTTATTCGTTTCGAGCATCAGAACTGTGAAAATTTTGAGTTTCTCAACCGTTTCTTACCTCCAAACTGCCATATCTCGCGAACGGATTGATCCATCCGCAAAATTTCTGTTGCATCTGAAAGTAGAAAGTCGCCCGATTACAACGGTATGCGTACTTTTCCCCTAGGCCGTTCTAGTTATTCATTTCGAGCATCAGAACTGCGAAAATTTTGAGTTTCTCAAGCGTTTCTTACCTCCAAACTGCCATATCTCGCGAACGGATTGACTAATCCGCAAAATTTCTGTAGCATCTGAAAGTAGAAACTCGCCCGATTACAACGGTATGCGTACTTTTCCCCTAGGCCGTTCTAGTTATTCGTTTCGAGCATCAGAACTGCGAAAATTTTGAGTTTCTCAAGCGTTTCTGACCTCCAAACTGCCATATCTCGCGAACGGATTGACCAATCCGCAAAATTTCTGTTGCATCTGAACGTAGAAACTCGCCCGATTACAACGGTATGCGTACTTTTCCCCTAGTCCGTTCTAGTTATTCGTTTCGAGCATCAGAACTGCGAAAATTTTGAGTTTCTCAAGCGTTTCTTACCTACAAACTGCCATATCTCGCGAACGGATTGACCAATCCGCAAAATTTCTGTTGCATCTGAAAGTAGAAACTCGCCCGATTACAACGGTATGCGTACTTTTCCCCTAGGCCGTTCTGGTTATTCGTTTCGAGCACCAGAACTGTGAAAATTTTGAGTTTCTCAACCGTTTCTTACCTCCAAACTGCCATATCTCGCGAACGGATTGACCCATCCGCAAAATTTCTGTTGCATCTGAAAGTAGAAAGTCGCCCGATTACAACGGTGTGCGTACTTTTCCCCTAGGCCGTTCTAGTTATTCATTTCGAGCATCAGAACTGCGAAAATTTTGAGTTTCTCAAGCGTTTCTTACCTCCAAACTGCCATATCTAGCGAACGGATTGACTAATCCGCAAAATTTCTGTTGCATCTGAAAGTAGAAACTCGCCCGATTACAACGGTATGCGTACTTTTCCCCTAGGCCGTTCTAGTTATTCGTTTCGAGCATCAGAACTGCGAAAATTTTGAGTTTCTCAAGCGTTTCTGACCTCCAAACTGCCATATCTCGCGAACGGATTGACCAATCCGCAAAATTTCTGTTGCATCTGAACGTAGAAACTCGCCCGATTACAACGGTATGCGTACTTTTCCCCTAGGCCGTTCTAGTTATTCGTTTCGAGCATCAGAACTGCGAAAATTTTGAGTTTCTCAAGCGTTTCTGACCTCCAAACTGCCATATCTCGCGAACGGATTGACCAATCCGCAAAATTTCTGTTGCATCTGAACGTAGAAACTCGCCCGATTACAACGGTATGCGTACTTTTCCCCTAGTCCGTTCTAGTTATTCGTTTCGAGCATCAGAACTGCGAAAATTTTGAGTTTCTCAAGCGTTTCTTACCTACAAACTGCCATATCTCGCGAACGGATTGACCAATCCGCAAAATTTCTGTTGCGTCTGAAAGTAGAAACTCGCCCGATTACAACGGTATGCGTACTTTTCCCCTAGACCGTTCTAGTTATGCTTGTCGAGCATCAGAACTGCGAAAATTTTGAGTTTCTCAAGCGTTTCTTACCTCCAAACTGCCATATCTCGCGAACAGATTGACCAATCCGCAAAATTTCTGTTGCATCTGAAAGTAGAAACTCGCCCGATTACAACGGTATGCGTACTTTTCCCCTAGGCCGTTCTGGTTACTCGTTTCGAGCATCAGAACTGTGATAATTTTGAATTTCTCAACCGTTTCTTACCTCCAAACTGCCATATCTCGCGAACGGATTGACCAATCCGCAAAATTTCTGTTGCATCTGAAAGTAGAAACTCGCCCGATTACAACGGTATGCGTACTTTTCCCCTAGGACGTTCTGGTTATTCGTTTCGAGCATCAGAACTGTGAAAATTTTGAGTTTCTCAAGCGTTTCTTACCACCAAACTGCCATATCTCGCGAACGGATTGACTAATCCGCAAAATTTCTGTTGCATCTGAAAGTAGAAACTCGCCCGATTACAACGGTATGCGTACTTTTCCCCTAGGCCTTTCTAGTTATTCGTTTCGAGCATCAGAACTGCGAAAATTTTGAGTTTCTCAAGCGTTTCTGACCTCCAAACAGCCATATCACGCGAACGGATTGACCAATCCGCAAAATTTCTGTTGCATCTGAACGTAGAAACTCGCCCGATTACAACGGTATGCGTACTTTTCCCCTAGTCCGTTCTAGTTATTCGTTTCGAGCATCAGAACTGCGAAAATTTTGAGTTTCTCAAGCGTTTCTTACCTCCAAACTGCCATATCTAGCGAACGGATTGACCAATCCGCAAAATTTCTGTTGCATCTGAACGTAGAAACTCGCCCGATTACAACGGTATGCGTACTTTTCCCCTAGTCCGTTCTAGTTATTCGTTTCGAGCATCAGAACTGCGAAAATTTTGAGTTTCTCAAGCGTTTCTTACCTACAAACTGCCATATCTCGCGAACGGATTGACCAATCCGCAAAATTCCTGTTGCATCTGAAAGTAGAAACTCGCCCGATTACAACGGTATGCGTACTTTTCCCCTAGGCCGTTCTGGTTATTCGTTTCGAGCATCAGAACTGTGAAAATTTTGAGTTTCTCAACCGTTTCTTACCTCCAACTGCCATATCTCGCGAACGGATTGACCCATCCGCAAAATTTCTGTTGCATCTGAAAGTAGAAAGTCGCCCGATTACAACGGTATGCGTACTTTTCCCCTAGGCCGTTCTAGTTATTCATTTCGAGCATCAGAACTGCGAAAATTTTGAGTTTCTCAAGCGTTTCTTACCTCCAAACTGCCATATCTCGCGAACGGATTGACTAATCCGCAAAATTTCTGTTGCATCTGAAAGTAGAAACTCGCCCGATTACAACGGTATGCGTACTTTTCCCCTAGGCCGTTCTAGTTATTCGTTTCGAGCATCAGAACTGCGAAAATTTTGAGTTTCTCAAGCGTTTCTGACCTCCAAACTGCCATATCTCGCGAACGGATTGACCAATCCGCAAAATTTCTGTTGCATCTGAACGTAGAAACTCGCCCGATTACAACGGTATGCGTACTTTTCCCCTAGTCCGTTCTAGTTATTCGTTTCGAGCATCAGAACTGCGAAAATTTTGAGTTTCTCAAGCGTTTCTTACCTACAAACTGCCATATCTCGCGAACGGATTGACAAATCCGCAAAATTTCTGTTGCGTCTGAAAGTAGAAACTCGCCCGATTACAACGGTATGCGTACTTTTCCCCTAGACCGTTCTAGTTATGCTTGTCGAGCATCAGAACTGCGAAAATTTTGAGTTTCTCAAGCGTTTCTTACCTCCAAACTGCCATATCTCGCGAACAGATTGACCAATCCGCAAAATTTCTGTTGCATCTGAAAGTAGAAACTCGCCCGATTACAACGGTATGCGTACTTTTCCCCTAGGCCGTTCTGGTTACTCGTTTCGAGCATCAGAACTGTGATAATTTTGAATTTCTCAACCGTTTCTTACCTCCAAACTGCCATATCTCGCGAACGGATTGACCAATCCGCAAAATTTCTGTTGCATCTGAAAGTAGAAACTCGCCCGATTACAACGGTATGCGTACTTTTCCCCTAGGACGTTCTGGTTATTCGTTTCGAGCATCAGAACTGTGAAAATTTTGAGTTTCTCAACCGTTTCTTACCTCCAAACTGCCATATCTCGCGAACGGATTGACCCATCCGCAAAATTTCTGTTGCATCTGAAAGCAGAAAGTCGCCCGATTACAACGGTATGCGTACTTTTCCCCTAGGCCGTTCTAGTTATTCATTTCGAGCATCAGAACTGCGAAAATTTTGAGTTTCTCAAGCGTTTCTTACCACCAAACTGCCATATCTCGCGAACGGATTGACTAATCCGCAAAATTTCTGTTGCATCTGAAAGTAGAAACTCGCCCGATTTCAACGGTATGCGTACTTTTCCCCTAGGCCGTTCTAGTTATTCGTTTCGAGCATCAGAACTGCGAAAATTTTGAGTTTCTCAAGCGTTTCTGACCTCCAAACAGCCATATCACGCGAACGGATTGACCAATCCGCAAAATTTCTGTTGCATCTGAACGTACAAACTCGCCCGATTACAACGGTATGCGTACTTTTCCCCTAGTCCGTTCTAGTTATTCGTTTCGAGCATCAGAACTGCGAAAATTTTGAGTTTCTCAAGCGTTTCTGACCTCCAAACAGCCATATCACGCGAACGGATTGACCAATCCGCAAAATTTCTGTTGCATCTGAACGTAGAAACTCGCCCGATTACAACGGTATGCGTACTTTTCCCCTAGTCCGTTCTAGTTATTCGTTTCGAGCATCAGAACTGCGAAAATTTTGAGTTTCTCAAGCGTTTCTGACCTCCAAACAGCCATATCACGCGAACGGATTGACCAATCCGCAAAATTTCTGTTGCATCTGAACGTAGAAACTCGCCCGATTACAACGGTATGCGTACTTTTCCCCTAGTCCGTTCTAGTTATTCGTTTCGAGCATCAGAACTGCGAAAATTTTGAGTTTCTCAAGCGTTTCTTACCTCCAAACTGCCATATCTAGCGAACGGATTGACCAATCCGCAAAATTTCTGTTGCATCTGAACGTAGAAACTCGCCCGATTACAACGGTATGCGTACTTTTCCCCTAGTCCGTTCTAGTTATTCGTTTCGAGCATCAGAACTGCGAAAATTTTGAGTTTCTCAAGCGTTTCTTACCTACAAACTGCCATATCTCGCGAACGGATTGACAAATCCGCAAAATTTCTGTTGCGTCTGAAAGTAGAAACTCGCCCGATTACAACGGTATGCGTACTTTTCCCCTAGACCGTTCTAGTTATGCTTGTCGAGCATCAGAACTGCGAAAATTTTGAGTTTCTCAAGCGTTTCTTACCTCCAAACTGCCATATCTCGCGAACAGATTGACCAATCCGCAAAATTTCTGTTGCATCTGAAAGTAGAAACTCGCCCGATTACAACGGTATGCGTACTTTTCCCCTAGGCCGTTCTGGTTACTCGTTTCGAGCATCAGAACTGTGATAATTTTGAATTTCTCAACCGTTTCTTACCTCCAAACTGCCATATCTCGCGAACGGATTGACCAATCCGCAAAATTTCTGTTGCATCTGAAAGTAGAAACTCGCCCGATTACAACGGTATGCGTACTTTTCCCCTAGGACGTTCTGGTTATTCGTTTCGAGCATCAGAACTGTGAAAATTTTGAGTTTCTCAACCGTTTCTTACCTCCAAACTGCCATATCTCGCGAACGGATTGACCCATCCGCAAAATTTCTGTTGCATCTGAAAGTAGAAAGTCGCCCGATTACAACGGTATGCGTACTTTTCCCCTAGGCCGTTCTAGTTATTCATTTCGAGCATCAGAACTGCGAAAATTTTGAGTTTCTCAAGCGTTTCTTACCACCAAACTGCCATATCTCGCGAACGGATTGACTAATCCGCAAAATTTCTGTTGCATCTGAAAGTAGAAACTCGCCCGATTACAACGGTATGCGTACTTTTCCCCTAGGCCGTTCTAGTTATTCGTTTCGAGCATCAGAACTGCGAAAATTTTGAGTTTCTCAAGCGTTTCTGACCTCCAAACAGCCATATCACGCGAACGGATTGACCAATCCGCAAAATTTCTGTTGCATCTGAACGTAGAAACTCGCCCGATTACAACGGTATGCGTACTTTTCCCCTAGTCCGTTCTAGTTATTCGTTTCGAGCATCAGAACTGCGAAAATTTTGAGTTTCTCAAGCGTTTCTTACCTCCAAACTGCCATATCTAGCGAACGGATTGACCAATCCGCAAAATTTCTGTTGCATCTGAACGTAGAAACTCGCCCGATTACAACGGTATGCGTACTTTTCCCCTAGTCCGTTCTAGTTATTCGTTTCGAGCATCAGAACTGCGAAAATTTTGAGTTTCTCAAGCGTTTCTTACCTACAAACTGCCATATCTCGCGAACGGATTGACCAATCCGCAAAATTTCTGTTGCATCTGAAAGTAGAAACTCGCCCGATTACAACGGTATGCGTACTTTTCCCCTAGGCCGTTCTGGTTATTCGTTTCGAGCATCAGAACTGTGAAAATTTTGAGTTTCTCAACCGTTTCTTACCTCCAACTGCCATATCTCGCGAACGGATTGACCCATCCGCAAAATTTCTGTTGCATCTGAAAGTAGAAAGTCGCCCGATTACAACGGTATGCGTACTTTTCCCCTAGGCCGTTCTAGTTATTCATTTCGAGCATCAGAACTGCGAAAATTTTGAGTTTCTCAAGCGTTTCTTACCTCCAAACTGCCATATCTCGCGAACGGATTGACTAATCCGCAAAATTTCTGTTGCATCTGAAAGTAGAAACTCGCCCGATTACAACGGTATGCGTACTTTTCCCCTAGGCCGTTCTAGTTATTCGTTTCGAGCATCAGAACTGCGAAAATTTTGAGTTTCTCAAGCGTTTCTGACCTCCAAACTGCCATATCTCGCGAACGGATTGACCAATCCGCAAAATTTCTGTTGCATCTGAACGTAGAAACTCGCCCGATTACAACGGTATGCGTACTTTTCCCCTAGTCCGTTCTAGTTATTCGTTTCGAGCATCAGAACTGCGAAAATTTTGAGTTTCTCAAGCGTTTCTTACCTACAAACTGCCATATCTCGCGAACGGATTGACAAATCCGCAAAATTTCTGTTGCGTCTGAAAGTAGAAACTCGCCCGATTACAACGGTATGCGTACTTTTCCCCTAGACCGTTCTAGTTATGCTTGTCGAGCATCAGAACTGCGAAAATTTTGAGTTTCTCAAGCGTTTCTTACCTCCAAACTGCCATATCTCGCGAACAGATTGACCAATCCGCAAAATTTCTGTTGCATCTGAAAGTAGAAACTCGCCCGATTACAACGGTATGCGTACTTTTCCCCTAGGCCGTTCTGGTTACTCGTTTCGAGCATCAGAACTGTGATAATTTTTAATTTCTCAACCGTTTCTTACCTCCAAACTGCCATATCTCGCGAACGGATTGACCAATCCGCAAAATTTCTGTTGCATCTGAAAGTAGAAACTCGCCCGATTACAACGGTATGCGTACTTTTCCCCTAGGACGTTCTGGTTATTCGTTTCGAGCATCAGAACTGTGAAAATTTTGAGTTTCTCAACCGTTTCTTACCTCCAAACTGCCATATCTCGCGAACGGATTGACCCATCCGCAAAATTTCTGTTGCATCTGAAAATAGAAAGTCGCCCGATTACAACGGTATGCGTACTTTTCCCCTAGGCCGTTCTAGTTATTCATTTCGAGCATCAGAACTGCGAAAATTTTGAGTTTCTCAAGCGTTTCTTACCTCCAAACTGCCATATCTCGCGAACGGATTGACTAATCCGCAAAATTTCTGTTGCATCTGCAAGTAGAAACTCGCCCGATTACAACTGTATGCGTACTTTTCCCCTAGGCCGTTCTAGTTATTCGTTTCGAGCATCAGAA
Organism: Ptiloglossa arizonensis; assembly: GCF_051014685.1. Taxonomy (NCBI): domain Eukaryota; kingdom Metazoa; phylum Arthropoda; class Insecta; order Hymenoptera; family Colletidae; genus Ptiloglossa; species Ptiloglossa arizonensis. The sequence continues at coordinate 163,179 of NW_027479245.1, read as the reverse complement.
CTGCGAAAATTTTGAGTTTCTCAAGCGATTCTGACCTCCAAACTGCCATATCTAGCGAACGGATTGACCAATCCGCAAAATTTCTGTTGCATCTGAACGTAGAAACTCACCCGATTACAACGGTATGCGTACTTTTCCCCTAGTCCGTTCTAGTTATTCGTTTCGAGCATCAGAACTGCGAAAATTTTGAGTTTCTCAAGCGTTTCTTACCTACAAACTGCCATATCTCGCGAACGGATTGACCAATCCGCAAAATTTCTGTTGCATCTGAAAGTAGAAACTCGCCCGATTACAACGGTATGCGTACTTTTCCCCTAGGCCGTTCTGGTTATTCGTTTCGAGCATCAGAACTGTGAAAATTTTGAGTTTCTCAACCGTTTCTTACCTCCAAACTGCCATATCTCGCGAACGGATTGACCCATCCGCAAAATTTCTGTTGCATCTGAAAGTAGAAAGTCGCCCGATTACAACGGTATGCGTACTTTTCCCCTAGGCCGTTCTAGTTATTCATTTCGAGCATCAGAACTGCGAAAATTTTGAGTTTCTCAAGCGTTTCTTACCTCCAAACTGCCATATCTCGCGAACGGATTGACTAATCCGCAAAATTTCTGTTGCATCTGAAAGTAGAAACTCGCCCGATTACAACGGTATGCGTACTTTTCCCCTAGGCCGTTCTGGTTACTCGTTTCGAGCATCAGAACTGTGATAATTTTGAATTTCTCAACCGTTTCTTACCTCCAAACTGCCATATCTCGCGAACGGATTGACCAATCCGCAAAATTTCCGTTGCATCTGAAAGTAGAAACTCGCCCGATTACAACGGTATGCGTACTTTTCCCCTAGGACGTTCTGGTTATTCGTTTCGAGCATCAGAACTGTGAAAATTTTGAGTTTCTCAACCGTTTCTTACCTCCAAACTGCCATATCTCGCGAACGGATTGACCCATCCGCAAAATTTCTGTTGCATCTGAAAGTAGAAAGTCGCCCGATTACAACGGTATGCGTACTTTTCCCCTAGGCCGTTCTAGTTATTCATTTCGAGCATCAGAACTGCGAAAATTTTGAGTTTCTCAAGCGTTTCTTACCTCCAAACTGCCATATCTCGCGAACGGATTGACTAATCCGCAAAATTTCTGTTGCATCTGAAAGTAGAAAGTCGCCCGATTACAACGGTATGCGAACTTTTCCCCTAGGCCGTTCTAGTTATTCATTTCGAGCATCAGAACTGCGAAAATTTTGAGTTTCTCAAGCGTTTCTTACCTCCAAACTGCCATATCTCGCGAACGGATTGACTAATCCGCAAAATTTCTGTTGCATCTGAAAGTAGAAACTCGCCCGATTACAACGGTATGCGTACTTTTCCCCTAATCCGTTCTAGTTATTCGTTTCGAGCATCAGAACTGCGAAAATTTTGAGTTTCTCAAGCGTTTCTTACCTCCAAACTGCCATATCTCGCGAACGGATTGACCAATCCGCAAAATTTCTGTTGCATCCGAACGTAGAAACTCGCCCGATTACAACGGTATGCGTACTTTTCCCCTATGCCGTTCTAGTTATTCGTTTCGAGCATCAGAACTGCGAAAATTTTGAGTTTCTCAAGCGTTTCTGACTTCCAAACTGCCATATCTCGCGAACGGATTGACCAATCCGCAAAATTTCTGTTGCATTTGAACGTAGAAGCTCGCCCGATTACAACGGTATGCGTACTTTTCCCCTAGGCCGTTCTGGTTACTCGTTTCGAGCATCAGAACTGTGATAATTTTGAATTTCTCAACCGTTTCTTACCTCCAAACTGCCTTATCTCGCGAACGGATTGACCAATCCGCAAAATTTCTATTGCATCTGAAAGTAGAAAGTCGCCCGATTACAACGGTGTGCGTACTTTTCCCCTAGACCGTTCTAGTTATGCTTGTCGAGCATCAGAACTGCGAAAATTTTGAGTTTCTCAAGCGTTTCATACCTCCAAACTGCCATATCTCGCGAACGGATTGACTAATCCGCAAAATTTCTGTTGCATCTGAAAGTAGAAACTCGCCCGATTACAACGGTATGCGTACTTTCCCCTAGGCCGTTCTAGTTATTCGTTTCGAGCATCAGAACTGCGAAAATTTTGAGTTTCTCAAGCGTTTCTTACCTCCAAACTGCCATATCTCGCGAACGGATTGACCAATCCGCAAAATTTCTGTTGCATCCGAACGTAGAAACTCGCCCGATTACAACGGTATGCGTACTTTTCCCCTAGGCCGTTCTAGTTATTCGTTTCGAGCATCAGAACTGCGAAAATGTTGAGTTTCTCAAGCGTTTCTTACCTCCAAACTGCCATATCTAGCGAACGGATTGACCAATCCGCAAAATTTCTGTTGCATCTGAACGTAGAAACTCGCCCGATTACAACGGTATGCGTACTTTTCCCCTAGTCCGTTCTAGTTATTCGTTTCGAGCATCAGAACTGCGAAAATTTTGAGTTTCTCAAGCGTTTCTTACCTACAAACTGCCATATCTCGCGAACGGATTGACCAATCCGCAAAATTTCTGTTGCATCTGAAAGTAGAAACTCGCCCGATTACAACGGTATGCGTACTTTTCCCCTAGGCCGTTCTGGTTATTCGTTTCGAGCATCAGAACTGTGAAAATTTTGAGTTTCTCAACCGTTTCTTACCTCCAAACTGCCATATCTCGCGAACGGATTGACCCATCCGCAAAATTTCTGTTGCATCTGAAAGTAGAAAGTCGCCCGATTACAACGGTATGCGAACTTTTCCCCTAGGCCGTTCTAGTTATTCATTTCGAGCATCAGAACTGCGAAAATTTTGAGTTTCTCAAGCGTTTCTTACCTCCAAACTGCCATATCTCGCGAACGGATTGACTAATCCGCAAAATTTCTGTTGCATCTGAAAGTAGAAACTCGCCCGATTACAACGGTATGCGTACTTTTCCCCTAATCCGTTCTAGTTATTCGTTTCGAGCATCAGAACTGCGAAAATTTTGAGTTTCTCAAGCGTTTCTTACCTCCAAACTGCCATATCTCGCGAACGGATTGACCAATCCGCAAAATTTCTGTTGCATCCGAACGCAGAAACTCGCCCGATTACAACGGTATGCGTACTTTTCCCCTATGCCGTTCTAGTTATTCGTTTCGAGCATCAGAACTGCGAAAATTTTGAGTTTCTCAAGCGTTTCTGACCTCCAAACTGCCATATCTCGCGAACGGATTGACCAATCCGCAAAATTTCTGTTGCATTTGAACGTAGAAGCTCGCCCGATTACAACGGTATGCGTACTTTTCCCCTAGGCCGTTCTGGTTACTCGTTTCGAGCATCAGAACTGTGATAATTTTGAATTTCTCAACCGTTTCTTACCTCCAAACTGCCTTATCTCGCGAACGGATTGACCAATCCGCAAAATTTCTATTGCATCTGAAAGTAGAAAGTCGCCCGATTACAACGGTATGCGTACTTTTCCCCTAGACCGTTCTAGTTATGCTTGTCGAGCATCAGAACTGCGAAAATTTTGAGTTTCTCAAGCGTTTCATACCTCCAAACTGCCATATCTCGCGAACGGATTGACTAATCCGCAAAATTTCTGTTGCATCTGAAAGTAGAAACTCGCCCGATTACAACGGTATGCGTACTTTCCCCTAGGCCGTTCTAGTTATTCGTTTCGAGCATCAGAACTGCGAAAATTTTGAGTTTCTCAAGCGTTTCTTACCTCCAAACTGCCATATCTCGCGAACGGATTGACCAATCCGCAAAATTTCTGTTGCATCCGAACGTAGAAACTCGCCCGATTACAACGGTATGCGTACTTTTCCCCTAGGCCGTTCTAGTTATTCGTTTCGAGCATCAGAACTGCGAAAATTTGGAGTTTCTCAAGCGTTTCTGACATCCAAACTGCCATATCTCGCGAACGGATTGACCAATCCGCAAAATTTCTGTTGCATCTGAACGTAGAAACTCGCCCGATTACAACGGTATGCGTACTTTTCCCCTAGTCCGTTCTAGTTATTCGTTTCGAGCATCAGAACTGCGAAAATTTTGAGTTTCTCAAGCGTTTCTTACCTACAAACTGCCATATCTCGCGAACGGATTGACCAATCCGCAAAATTTCTGTTGCATCTGAAAGTAGAAACTCGCCCGATTACAACGGTATGCGTACTTTTCCCCTAGGCCGTTCTAGTTATTTGTTTCGAGCATCAGAACTGCGAAAATTTTGAGTTTCTCAAGCGTTTCTGACCTCCAAACTGCCATATCTCGCGAACGGATTGACCAATCCGCAAAATTTCTGTTGCATCTGAACGTAGAAACTCGCCCGATTACAACGGTATGCGTACTTTTCCCCTAGTCCGTTCTAGTTATTCGTTTCGAGCATCAGAACTGCGAAAATTTTGAGTTTCTCAAGCGTTTCTTACCTACAAACTGTCATATCTCGCGAACGGATTGACCAATCCGCAAAATTTCTGTTGCATCTGAAAGTAGAAACTCGCCCGATTACAACGGTATGCGTACTTTTCCCCTAGGCCGTTCTGGTTATTCGTTTCGAGCATCAGAACTGTGAAAATTTTGAGTTTCTCAACCGTTTCTTACCTCCAAACTGCCATATCTCGCGAACGGATTGACCCATCCGCAAAATTTCTGTTGCATCTGAAAGTAGAAAGTCGCCCGATTACAACGGTATGCGTACTTTTCCCCTAGGCCGTTCTAGTTATTCATTTCGAGCATCAGAACTGCGAAAATTTTGAGTTTCTCAAGCGTTTCTTACCTCCAAACTGCCATATCTCGCGAACGGATTGACTAATCCGCAAAATTTCTGTTGCATCTGAAAGTAGAAACTCGCCCGATTACAACGGTATGCGTACTTTTCCCCTAATCCGTTCTAGTTATTCGTTTCGAGCATCAGAACTGCGAAAATTTTGAGTTTCTCAAGCGTTTCTTACCTCCAAACTGCCATATCTCGCGAACGGATTGACCAATCCGCAAAATTTCTGTTGCATCCGAACGTAGAAACTCGCCCGATTACAACGGTATGCGTACTTTTCCCCTATGCCGTTCTAGTTATTCGTTTCGAGCATCAGAACTGCGAAAATTTTGAGTTTCTCAAGCGTTTCTGACCTCCAAACTGCCATATCTCGCGAACGGATTGACCAATCCGCAAAATTTCTGTTGCATTTGAACGTAGAAGCTCGCCCGATTACAACGGTATGCGTACTTTTCCCCTAGGCCGTTCTGGTTACTCGTTTCGAGCATCAGAACTGTGATAATTTTGGAATTTCTCAACCGTTTCTTACCTCCAAACTGCCATATCTCGCGAACGGATTGACCAATCCGCAAAATTTCTATTGCATCTGAAAGTAGAAAGTCGCCCGATTACAACGGTATGCGTACTTTTCCCCTAGACCGTTCTAGTTATGCTTGTCGAGCATCAGAACTGCGAAAATTTTGAGTTTCTCAAGCGTTTCATACCTCCAAACTGCCATATCTCGCGAACGGAGTGACTAATCCGCAAAATTTCTGTTGCATCTGAAAGTAGAAACTCGCCCGATTACAACGGTATGCGTACTTTCCCCTAGGCCGTTCTAGTTATTCGTTTCGAGCATCAGAACTGCGAAAATTTTGAGTTTCTCAAGCGTTTCTTACCTCCAAACTGCCATATCTCGCGAACGGATTGACCAATCCGCAAAATTTCTGTTGCATCCGAACGTAGAAACTCGCCCGATTACAACGGTATGCGTACTTTTCCCCTAGGCCGTTCTAGTTATTCGTTTCGAGCATCAGAACTGCGAAAATTTTGAGTTTCTCAAGCGTTTCTGACCTCCAAACTGCCATATCTCGCGAACGGATTGACCAATCCGCAAAATTTCTGTTGCATCTGAACGTAGAAACTCGCCCGATTACAACGGTATGCGTACTTTTCCCCTAGTCCGTTCTAGTTATTCGTTTCGAGCATCAGAACTGCGAAAATTTTGAGTTTCTCAAGCGTTTCTTACCTACAAACTGCCATATCTCGCGAACGGATTGACCAATCCGCAAAATTTCTGTTGCATCTGAAAGTAGAAACTCGCCCGATTACAACGGTATGCGTACTTTTCCCCTAGGCCGTTCTGGTTATTCGTTTCGAGCATCAGAACTGTGAAAATTTTGAGTTTCTCAACCGTTTCTTACCTCCAAACTGCCATATCTCGCGAACGGATTGACCAATCCGCAAAATTTCTGTTGCATCCGAACGTAGAAACTCGCCCGATTACAACGGTATGCGTACTTTTCCCCTATGCCGTTCTAGTTATTCGTTTCGAGCATCAGAACTGCGAAAATTTTGAGTTTCTCAAGCGTTTCTGACCTCCAAACTGCCATATCTCGCGAACGGATTGACCAATCCGCAAAATTTCTGTTGCATTTGAACGTAGAAGCTCGCCCGATTACAACGGTATGCGTACTTTTCCCCTAGGCCGTTCTGGTTACTCGTTTCGAGCATCAGAACTGTGATAATTTTGAATTTCTCAACCGTTTCTTACCTCCAAACTGCCATATCTCGCGAACGGATTGACCAATCCGCAAAATTTCTATTGCATCTGAAAGTAGAAAGTCGCCCGATTACAACGGTATGCGTACTTTTCCCCTAGACCGTTCTAGTTATGCTTGTCGAGCATCAGAACTGCGAAAATTTTGAGTTTCTCAAGCGTTTCATACCTCCAAACTGCCATATCTCGCGAACGGATTGACTAATCCGCAAAATTTCTGTTGCATCTGAAAGTAGAAACTCGCCCGATTACAACGGTATGCGTACTTTCCCCTAGGCCGTTCTAGTTATTCGTTTCGAGCATCAGAACTGCGAAAATTTTGAGTTTCTCAAGCGTTTCTTACCTCCAAACTGCCATATCTCGCGAACGGATTGACCAATCCGCAAAATTTCTGTTGCATCCGAACGTAGAAACTCGCCCGATTACAACGGTATGCGTACTTTTCCCCTAGGCCGTTCTAGTTATTCGTTTCGAGCATCAGAACTGCGAAAATTTGGAGTTTCTCAAGCGTTTCTGACATCCAAACTGCCATATCTCGCGAACGGATTGACCAATCCGCAAAATTTCTGTTGCATCTGAACGTAGAAACTCGCCCGATTACAACGGTATGCGTACTTTTCCCCTAGTCCGTTCTAGTTATTCGTTTCGAGCATCAGAACTGCGAAAATTTTGAGTTTCTCAAGCGTTTCTTACCTCCAAACTGCAATATCTCGCGAACGGATTGACCAATCCGCAAAATTTCTGTTGCATCCGAACGTAGAAACTCGCCCGATTACAACGGTATGCGTACTTTTCCCCTAGGCCGTTCTAGTTATTCGTTTCGAGCATCGGAACTGCGAAAATTTGGAGTTTCTCAAGCGTTTCTGACCTCCAAACTGCCATATCTCGCGAACGGATTGACCAATCCGCAAAATTTCTGTTGCATCTGAACGTAGAAGCTCGCCCGATTGCAACGGTATGCGTACTTTTCCCCTAGTCCGTTCTAGTTATTCGTTTCGAGCATCAGAACTGCGAAAATTTTGAGTTTCTCAAGCGTTTCTTACCTACAAACTGCCATATCTCGCGAACGGATTGACCAATCCGCAAAATTTCTGTTGCATCTGAAAGTAGAAACTCGCCCGATTACAACGGTATTGGTACTTTTCCCCTAGGCCGTTCTGGTTATTCGTTTCGAGCATCAGAACTGTGAAAATTTTGAGTTTCTCAACCGTTTCTTACCTCCAAACTGCCATATCTCGCGAACGGATTGACCCATCCGCAAAATTTCTGTTGCATCTGAAAGTAGAAAGTCGCCCGATTACAACGGTATGCGAACTTTTCCCCTAGGCCGTTCTAGTTATTCATTTCGAGCATCAGAACTGCGAAAATTTTGAGTTTCTCAAGCGTTTCTTACCTCCAAACTGCCATATCTCGCGAACGGATTGACTAATCCGCAAAATTTCTGTTGCATCTGAAAGTAGAAACTCGCCCGATTACATCGGTATGCGTACTTTTCCCCTAATCCGTTCTAGTTATTCGTTTCGAGCATCAGAACTGCGAAAATTTTGAGTTTCTCAAGCGTTTCTTACCTCCAAACTGCCATATCTCGCGAACGGATTGACCAATCCGCAAAATTTCTGTTGCATCCGAACGTAGAAACTCGCCCGATTACAACGGTATGCGTACTTTTCCCCTAGGCCGTTCTAGTTATTCGTTTCGAGCATCGGAACTGCGAAAATTTGGAGTTTCTCAAGCGTTTCTGACCTCCAAACTGCCATATCTCGCGAACGGATTGACCAATCCGCAAAATTTCTGTTGCATCTGAACGTAGAAACTCGCCCGATTGCAACGGTATGCGTACTTTTCCCCTAGTCCGTTCTAGTTATTCGTTTCGAGCATCAGAACTGCGAAAATTTTGAGTTTCTCAAGCGTTTCTTACCTACAAACTGCCATATCTCGCGAACGGATTGACCAATCCGCAAAATTTCTGTTGCATCTGAAAGTAGAAACTCGCCCGATTACAACGGTATGCGTACTTTTCCCCTAGGCCGTTCTGGTTATTCGTTTCGAGCATCAGAACTGTGAAAATTTTGAGTTTCTCAACCGTTTCTTACCTCCAAACTGCCATATCTCGCGAACGGATTGACCCATCCGCAAAATTTCTGTTGCATCTGAAAGTAGAAAGTCGCCCGATTACAACGGTATGCGTACTTTTCCCCTAGGCCGTTCTAGTTATTCATTTCGAGCATCAGAACTGCGAAAATTTTGAGTTTCTCAAGCGTTTCTTACCTCCAAACTGCCATATCTCGCGAACGGATTGACCAATCCGCAAAATTTCTGTTGCATCCGAACGTAGAAACTCGCCCGATTACAACGGTATGCGTACTTTTCCCCTATGCCGTTCTAGTTATTCGTTTCGAGCATCAGAACTGCGAAAATTTTGAGTTTCTCAAGCGTTTCTGACCTCCAAACTGCCATATCTCGCGAACGGATTGACCAATCCGCAAAATTTCTGTTGCATTTGAACGTAGAAGCTCGCCCGATTACAACGGTATGCGTACTTTTCCCCTAGGCCGTTCTGGTTACTCGTTTCGAGCATCAGAACTGTGATAATTTTGAATTTCTCAACCGTTTCTTACCTCCAAACTGCCATATCTCGCGAACGGATTGACCAATCCGCAAAATTTCTATTGCATCTGAAAGTAGAAAGTCGCCCGATTACAACGGTATGCGTACTTTTCCCCTAGACCGTTCTAGTTATGCTTGTCGAGCATCAGAACTGCGAAAATTTTGAGTTTCTCAAGCGTTTCATACCTCCAAACTGCCATATCTCGCGAACGGATTGACTAATCCGCAAAATTTCTGTTGCATCTGAAAGTAGAAACTCGCCCGATTACAACGGTATGCGTACTTTCCCCTAGGCCGTTCTAGTTATTCGTTTCGAGCATCAGAACTGCGAAAATTTTGAGTTTCTCAAGCGTTTCTTACCTCCAAACTGCCATATCTCGCGAACGGATTGACCAATCCGCAAAATTTCTGTTGCATCCGAACGTAGAAACTCGCCCGATTACAACGGTATGCGTACTTTTCCCCTAGGCCGTTCTAGTTATTCGTTTCGAGCATCAGAACTGCGAAAATTTGGAGTTTCTCAAGCGCTTCTGACATCCAAACTGCCATATCTCGCGAACGGATTGACCAATCCGCAAAATTTCTGTTGCATCTGAACGTAGAAACTCGCCCGATTACAACGGTATGCGTACTTTTCCCCTAGTCCGTTCTAGTTATTCGTTTCGAGCATCAGAACTGCGAAAATTTTGAGTTTCTCAAGCGTTTCTTACCTCCAAACTGCAATATCTCGCGAACGGATTGACCAATCCGCAAAATTTCTGTTGCATCCGAACGTAGAAACTCGCCCGATTACAACGGTATGCGTACTTTTCCCCTAGGCCGTTCTAGTTATTCGTTTCGAGCATCGGAACTGCGAAAATTTGGAGTTTCTCAAGCGTTTCTGACCTCCAAACTGCCATATCTCGCGAACGGATTGACCAATCCGCAAAATTTCTGTTGCATCTGAACGTAGAAACTCGCCCGATTGCAACGGTATGCGTACTTTTCCCCTAGTCCGTTCTAGTTATTCGTTTCGAGCATCAGAACTGCGAAAATTTTGAGTTTCTCAAGCGTTTCTTACCTACAAACTGCCATATCTCGCGAACGGATTGACCAATCCGCAAAATTTCTGTTGCATCTGAAAGTAGAAACTCGCCCGATTACAACGGTATTGGTACTTTTCCCCTAGGCCGTTCTGGTTATTCGTTTCGAGCATCAGAACTGTGAAAATTTTGAGTTTCTCAACCGTTTCTTACCTCCAAACTGCCATATCTCGCGAACGGATTGACCCATCCGCAAAATTTCTGTTGCATCTGAAAGTAGAAAGTCGCCCGATTACAACGGTATGCGAACTTTTCCCCTAGGCCGTTCTAGTTATTCATTTCGAGCATCAGAACTGCGAAAATTTTGAGTTTCTCAAGCGTTTCTTACCTCCAAACTGCCATATCTCGCGAACGGATTGACTAATCCGCAAAATTTCTGTTGCATCTGAAAGTAGAAACTCGCCCGATTACATCGGTATGCGTACTTTTCCCCTAATCCGTTCTAGTTATTCGTTTCGAGCATCAGAACTGCGAAAATTTTGAGTTTTTCAAGCGTTTCTTACCTCCAAACTGCCATATCTCGCGAACGGATTGACCAATCCGCAAAATTTCTGTTGCATCCGAACGTAGAAACTCGCCCGATTACAACGGTATGCGTACTTTTCCCCTAGGCCGTTCTAGTTATTCGTTTCGAGCATCGGAACTGCGAAAATTTGGAGTTTCTCAAGCGTTTCTGACCTCCAAACTGCCATATCTCGCGAACGGATTGACCAATCCGCAAAATTTCTGTTGCATCTGAACGTAGAAACTCGCCCGATTGCAACGGTATGCGTACTTTTCCCCTAGTCCGTTCTAGTTATTCGTTTCGAGCATCAGAACTGCGAAAATTTTGAGTTTCTCAAGCGTTTCTTACCTACAAACTGCCATATCTCGCGAACGGATTGACCAATCCGCAAAATTTCTGTTGCATCTGAAAGTAGAAACTCGCCCGATTACAACGGTATGCGTACTTTTCCCCTAGGCCGTTCTGGTTATTCGTTTCGAGCATCAGAACTGTGAAAATTTTGAGTTTCTCAACCGTTTCTTACCTCCAAACTGCCATATCTCGCGAACGGATTGACCCATCCGCAAAATTTCTGTTGCATCTGAAAGTAGAAAGTCGCCCGATTACAACGGTATGCGTACTTTTCCCCTAGGCCGTTCTAGTTATTCATTTCGAGCATCAGAACTGCGAAAATTTTGAGTTTCTCAAGCGTTTCTTACCTCCAAACTGCCATATCTCGCGAACGGATTGACTAATCCGCAAAATTTCTGTTGCATCTGAAAGTAGAAACTCGCCCGATTACAACGGTATGCGTACTTTTCCCCTAATCCGTTCTAGTTATTCGTTTCGAGCATCAGAACTGCGAAAATTTTGAGTTTCTCAAGCGTTTCTTACCTCCAAACTGCCATATCTCGCGAACGGATTGACCAATCCGCAAAATTTCTGTTGCATCCGAACGTAGAAACTCGCCCGATTACAACGGTATGCGTACTTTTCCCCTATGCCGTTCTAGTTATTCGTTTCGAGCATCAGAACTGCGAAAATTTTGAGTTTCTCAAGCGATTCTGACCTCCAAACTGCCATATCTCGCGAACGGATTGACCAATCCGCAAAATTTCTGTTGCATTTGAACGTAGAAGCTCGCCCGATTACAACGGTATGCGTACTTTTCCCCTAGGCCGTTCTGGTTACTCGTTTCGAGCATCAGAACTGTGATAATTTTGAATTTCTCAACCGTTTCTTACCTCCAAACTGCCATATCTCGCGAACGGATTGACCAATCCGCAAAATTTCTATTGCATCTGAAAGTAGAAAGTCGCCCGATTACAACGGTATGCCTACTTTTCCTCTAGACCGTTCTAGTTATGCTTGTCGAGCATCAGAACTGCGAAAATTTTGAGTTTCTCAAGCGTTTCATACCTCCAAACTGCCATATCTCGCGAACGGATTGACTAATCCGCAAAATTTCTGTTGCATCTGAAAGTAGAAACTCGCCCGATTACAACGGTATGCGTACTTTCCTCTAGACCGTTCTAGTTATGCTTGTCGAGCATCAGAACTGCGAAAATTTTGAGTTTCTCAAGCGTTTCATACCTCCAAACTGCCATATCTCGCGAACGGATTGACTAATCCGCAAAATTTCTGTTGCATCTGAAAGTAGAAACTCGCCCGATTACAACGGTATGCGTACTTTCCCCTAGGCCGTTCTAGTTATTCGTTTCGAGCATCAGAACTGCGAAAATTTTGAGTTTCTCAAGCGTTTCTTACCTCCAAACTGCCATATCTCGCGAACGGATTGACCAATCCGCAAAATTTCTGTTGCATCCGAACGTAGAAACTCGCCCGATTACAACGGTATGCGTACTTTTCCCCTATGCCGTTCTAGTTATTCGTTTCGAGCATCAGAACTGCGAAAATTTTGAGTTTCTCAAGCGATTCTGACCTCCAAACTGCCATATCTCGCGAACGGATTGACCAATCCGCAAAATTTCTGTTGCATTTGAACGTAGAAGCTCGCCCGATTACAACGGTATGCGTACTTTTCCCCTAGGCCGTTCTGGTTACTCGTTTCGAGCATCAGAACTGTGATAATTTTGAATTTCTCAACCGTTTCTTACCTCCAAACTGCCATATCTCGCGAACGGATTGACCAATCCGCAAAATTTCTATTGCATCTGAAAGTAGAAAGTCGCCCGATTACAACGGTATGCCTACTTTTCCTCTAGACCGTTCTAGTTATGCTTGTCGAGCATCAGAACTGCGAAAATTTTGAGTTTCTCAAGCGTTTCATACCTCCAAACTGCCATATCTCGCGAACGGATTGACTAATCCGCAAAATTTCTGTTGCATCTGAAAGTAGAAACTCGCCCGATTACAACGGTATGCGTACTTTCCCCTAGGCCGTTCTAGTTATTCGTTTCGAGCATCAGAACTGCGAAAATTTTGAGTTTCTCAAGCGTTTCTTACCTCCAAACTGCCATATCTCGCGAACGGATTGACCAATCCGCAAAATTTCTGTTGCATCCGAACGTAGAAACTCGCCCGATTACAACGGTATGCGTACTTTTCCCCTAGGCCGTTCTAGTTATTCGTTTCGAGCATCAGAACTGCGAAAATTTGGAGTTTCTCAAGCGTTTCTGACATCCAAACTGCCATATCTCGCGAACGGATTGACCAATCCGCAAAATTTCTGTTGCATCTGAACGTAGAAACTCGCCCGATTACAACGGTATGCGTACTTTTCCCCTAGTCCGTTCTAGTTATTCGTTTCGAGCATCAGAACTGCGAAAATTTTGAGTTTCTCAAGCGTTTCTTACCTACAAACTGCCATATCTCGCGAACGGATTGACCAATCCGCAAAATTTCTGTTGCATCTGAAAGTAGAAACTCGCCCGATTACAACGGTATGCGTACTTTTCCCCTAGGCCGTTCTGGTTATTCGTTTCGAGCATCAGAACTGTGAAAATTTTGAGTTTCTCAACCGTTTCTTACCTCCAAACTGCCATATCTCGCGAACGGATTGACCCATCCGCAAAATTTCTGTTGCATCTGAAAGTAGAAAGTCGCCCGATTACAACGGTATGCGTACTTTTCCCCTAGGCCGTTCTAGTTATTCATTTCGAGCATCAGAACTGCGAAAATTTTGAGTTTCTCAAGCGTTTCTTACCTCCAAACTGCCATATCTCGCGAACGGATTGACTAATCCGCAAAATTTCTGTTGCATCTGAAAGTAGAAACTCGCCCGATTACAACGGTATGCGTACTTTTCCCCTAATCCGTTCTAGTTATTCGTTTCGAGCATCAGAACTGCGAAAATTTTGAGTTTCTCAAGCGTTTCTTACCTCCAAACTGCCATATCTCGCGAACGGATTGACCAATCCGCAAAATTTCTGTTGCATCCGAACGTAGGAACTCGCCCGATTACAACGGTATGCGTACTTTTCCCCTAGGCCGTTCTAGTTATTCGTTTCGAGCATCGGAACTGCGAAAATTTGGAGTTTCTCAAGCGTTTCTGACCTCCAAACTGCCATATCTCGCGAACGGATTGACCAATCCGCAAAATTTCTGTTGCATCTGAACGTAGAAACTCGCCCGATTGCAACGGTATGCGTACTTTTCCCCTAGTCCGTTCTAGTTATTCGTTTCGAGCATCAGAACTGCGAAAATTTGGAGTTTCTCAAGCGTTTCTTACCTCCAAACTGCCATATCTAGCGAACGGATTGACCAATCCGCAAAATTTCTGTTGCATCTGAACGTAGAAACTCGCCCGATTACAACGGTATGCGTACTTTTCCCCTAGTCCGTTCTAGTTATTCGTTTCGAGCATCAGAACTGCGAAAATTTTGAGTTTCTCAAGCGTTTCTTACCTACAAACTGCCATATCTCGCGAACGGATTGACCAATCCGCAAAATTTCTGTTGCATCTGAAAGTAGAAACTCGCCCGATTACAACGGTATGCGTACTTTTCCCCTAGGCCGTTCTGGTTATTCGTTTCGAGCATCAGAACTGTGAAAATTTTGAGTTTCTCAACCGTTTCTTACCTCCAACTGCCATATCTCGCGAACGGATTGACCCATCCGCAAAATTTCTGTTGCATCTGAAAGTAGAAAGTCGCCCGATTACAACGGTATGCGTACTTTTCCCCTAGGCCGTTCTAGTTATTCATTTCGAGCATCAGAACTGCGAAAATTTTGAGTTTCTCAAGCGTTTCTTACCTCCAAACTGCCATATCTCGCGAACGGATTGACTAATCCGCAAAATTTCTGTTGCATCTGAAAGTAGAAACTCGCCCGATTACAACGGTATGCGTACTTTTCCCCTAGTCCGTTCTAGTTATTCGTTTCGAGCATCAGAACTGCGAAAATTTTGAGTTTCTCAAGCGTTTCTTACCTACAAACTGCCATATCTCGCGAACGGATTGACAAATCCGCAAAATTTCTGTTGCGTCTGAAAGTAGAAACTCGCCCGATTACAACGGTATGCGTAC
Organism: Ptiloglossa arizonensis; assembly: GCF_051014685.1. Taxonomy (NCBI): domain Eukaryota; kingdom Metazoa; phylum Arthropoda; class Insecta; order Hymenoptera; family Colletidae; genus Ptiloglossa; species Ptiloglossa arizonensis. The sequence goes on along the minus strand of NW_027479245.1, from coordinate 148,005 downwards.
TTTTCCCCTAGACCGTTCTAGTTATGCTTGTCGAGCATCAGAACTGCGAAAATTTTGAGTTTCTCAAGCGTTTCTTACCTCCAAACTGCCATATCTCGCGAACAGATTGACCAATCCGCAAAATTTCTGTTGCATCTGAAAGTAGAAACTCGCCCGATTACAACGGTATGCGTACTTTTCCCCTAGGCCGTTCTGGTTACTCGTTTCGAGCATCAGAACTGTGATAATTTTTAATTTCTCAACCGTTTCTTACCTCCAAACTGCCATATCTCGCGAACGGATTGACCAATCCGCAAAATTTCTGTTGCATCTGAACGTAGAAACTCGCCCGATTACAACGGTATGCGTACTTTTCCCCTAGTCCGTTCTAGTTATTCGTTTCGAGCATCAGAACTGCGAAAATTTTGAGTTTCTCAAGCGTTTCTTACCTACAAACTGCCATATCTCGCGAACGGATTGACCAATCCGCAAAATTTCTGTTGCATCTGAAAGTAGAAACTCGCCCGATTACAACGGTATGCGTACTTTTCCCCTAGGCCGTTCTGGTTATTCGTTTCGAGCATCAGAACTGTGAAAATTTTGAGTTTCTCAACCGTTTCTTACCTCCAAACTGCCATATCTCGCGAACGGATTGACCCATCCGCAAAATTTCTGTTGCATCTGAAAGTAGAAAGTCGCCCGATTACAACGGTATGCGTACTTTTCCCCTAGGCCGTTCTAGTTATTCATTTCGAGCATCAGAACTGCGAAAATTTTGAGTTTCTCAAGCGTTTCTTACCTCCAAACTGCCTTATCTCGCGAACGGATTGACTAATCCGCAAAATTTCTGTTGCATCTGAAAGTAGAAACTCGCCCGATTACAACGGTATGCGTACATTTCCCCTAGGCCGTTCTAGTTATTCGTTTCGAGCATCAGAACTGCGAAAATTTTGAGTTTCTCAAGCGTTTCTTACCTACAAACTGCCATATCTCGCGAACGGATTGACCAATCCGCAAAATTTCTATTGCATCTGAAAGTAGAAACTCGCCCGATTACAACGGTATGCGTACTTTTCCCCTAGGCCGTTCTGGTTATTCGTTTCGAGCATCAGAACTGTGAAAATTTTGAGTTTCTCAACCGTTTCTTACCTCCAAACTGCCATATCTCGCGAACGGATTGACCTATCCGCAAAATTTCTGTTGCATCTGAAAGTAGAAAGTCGCCCGATTACAACGGTATGCGTACTTTTCCCCTAGGCCGTTCCAGTTATTCATTTCGAGCATCAGAACTGCGAAAATTTTGAGTTTCTCAAGCGTTTCTTACCTCCAAACTGCCATATCTCGCGAACGGATTGACCTATCCGCAAAATTTCTGTTGCATCTGAAAGTAGAAAGTCGCCCGATTACAACGGTATGCGTACTTTTCCCCTAGGCCGTTCTAGTTATTCATTTCGAGCATCAGAACTGCGAAAATTTTGAGTTTCTCAAGCGTTTCTTACCTCCAAACTGCCATATCTCGCGAACGGATTGACTAATCCGCAAAATTTCTGTTGCATCTGAAAGTAGAAACTCGCCCGATTACAACGGTATGCGTACTTTTCCCCTAGTCCGTTCTAGTTATTCGTTTCGAGCATCAGAACTGCGAAAATTTTGAGTTTCTCAAGCGTTTCTTACCTACAAACTGCCATATCTCGCGAACGGATTGACAAATCCGCAAAATTTCTGTTGCGTCTGAAAGTAGAAACTCGCCCGATTACAACGGTATGCGTACTTTTCCCCTAGACCGTTCTAGTTATGCTTGTCGAGCATCAGAACTGCGAAAATTTTGAGTTTCTCAAGCGTTTCTTACCTCCAAACTGCCATATCTCGCGAACAGATTGACCAATCCGCAAAATTTCTGTTGCATCTGAAAGTAGAAACTCGCCCGATTACAACGGTATGCGTACTTTTCCCCTAGGCCGTTCTGGTTACTCGTTTCGAGCATCAGAACTGTGATAATTTTTAATTTCTCAACCGTTTCTTACCTCCAAACTGCCATATCTCGCGAACGGATTGACCAATCCGCAAAATTTCTGTTGCATCTGAACGTAGAAACTCGCCCGATTACAACGGTATGCGTACTTTTCCCCTAGTCCGTTCTAGTTATTCGTTTCGAGCATCAGAACTGCGAAAATTTTGAGTTTCTCAAGCGTTTCTTACCTACAAACTGCCATATCTCGCGAACGGATTGACCAATCCGCAAAATTTCTGTTGCATCTGAAAGTAGAAACTCGCCCGATTACAACGGTATGCGTACTTTTCCCCTAGGCCGTTCTGGTTATTCGTTTCGAGCATCAGAACTGTGAAAATTTTGAGTTTCTCAACCGTTTCTTACCTCCAAACTGCCATATCTCGCGAACGGATTGACCCATCCGCAAAATTTCTGTTGCATCTGAAAGTAGAAAGTCGCCCGATTACAACGGTATGCGTACTTTTCCCCTAGGCCGTTCTAGTTATTCATTTCGAGCATCAGAACTGCGAAAATTTTGAGTTTCTCAAGCGTTTCTTACCTCCAAACTTCCATATCTCGCGAACGGATTGACTAATCCGCAAAATTTCTGTTGCATCTGAAAGTAGAAACTCGCCCGATTACAACGGTATGCGTACATTTCCCCTAGGCCGTTCTAGTTATTCGTTTCGAGCATCAGAACTGCGAAAATTTTGAGTTTCTCAAGCGTTTCTTACCTACAAACTGCCATATCTCGCGAACGGATTGACCAATCCGCAAAATTTCTATTGCATCTGAAAGTAGAAACTCGCCCGATTACAACGGTATGCGTACTTTTCCCCTAGGCCGTTCTGGTTATTCGTTTCGAGCATCAGAACTGTGAAAATTTTGAGTTTCTCAACCGTTTCTTACCTCCAAACTGCCATATCTCGCGAACGGATTGACCTATCCGCAAAATTTCTGTTGCATCTGAAAGTAGAAAGTCGCCCGATTACAACGGTATGCGTACTTTTCCCCTAGGCCGTTCCAGTTATTCATTTCGAGCATCAGAACTGCGAAAATTTTGAGTTTCTCAAGCGTTTCTTACCTCCAAACTGCCATATCTCGCGAACGGATTGACCTATCCGCAAAATTTCTGTTGCATCTGAAAGTAGAAAGTCGCCCGATTACAACGGTATGCGTACTTTTCCCCTAGGCCGTTCCAGTTATTCATTTCGAGCATCAGAACTGCGAAAATTTTGAGTTTCTCAAGCGTTTCTTACCTCCAAACTGCCATATCTCGCGAACGGATTGACCCATCCGCAAAATTTCTGTTGCATCTGAAAGTAGAAACTCGCCCGATTACAACGGTATGCGTACTTTTCCCCTAGGCCGTTCTAGTTACTCGTTTCGAGCATCAGAACTGTGATAATTTTGAATTTCTCAACCGTTTCTTACCTCCAAACTGCCATATCTCGCGAACGGATTGACCAATCCGCAAAATTTCTGTTGCATCTGAAAGTAGAAACTCGCCCGATTACAACGGTATGCGTACTTTTCCCCTAGGACGTTCTGGTTATTCGTTTCGAGCATCAGAACTGTGAAAATTTTGAGTTTCTCAACCGTTTCTTACCTCCAAACTGCCATATCTCGCGAACGGATTGACCCATCCGCAAAATTTCTGTTGCATCTGAAAGTAGAAAGTCGCCCGATTACAACGGTATGCGTACTTTTCCCCTAGGCCGTTCTAGTTATTCATTTCGAGCATCAGAACTGCGAAAATTTTGAGTTTCTCAAGCGTTTCTTACCTCCAAACTGCCATATCTCGCGAACGGATTGACTAATCCGCAAAATTTCTGTTGCATCTGAAAGTAGAAACTCGCCCGATTACAACGGTATGCGTACATTTCCCCTAGGCCGTTCTAGTTATTCGTTTCGAGCATCAGAACTGCGAAAATTTTGTGTTTCTCAAGCGTTTCTTACCTCCAAACTGCCATATCTCGCGAACGGATTGACCAATCCGCAAAATTTCTGTTGCATCTGAACGTAGAAACTCGCCCGATTACAACGGTATGCGTACTTTTCCCCTAGTCCGTTCTAGTTATTCGTTTCGAGCATCAGAACTGCGAAAATTTTGAGTTTCTCAAGCGTTTCTTACCTCCAAACTGCCATATCTAGCGAACGGATTGACCAATCCGCAAAATTTCTGTTGCATCTGAACGTAGAAACTCGCCCGATTACAACGGTATGCGTACTTTTCCCCTAGTCCGTTCTAGTTATTCGTTTCGAGCATCAGAACTGCGAAAATTTTGAGTTTCTCAAGCGTTTCTTACATCCAAACTGCCATATCTCGCGAACGGATTGACCAATCCGCAAAATTTCTGTTGCATCTGAAAGTAGAAACTCGCCCGATTACAACGGTATGCGTACTTTTCCCCTAGTCCGTTCTAGTTATTCGTTTCGAGCATCAGAACTGCGAAAATTTTGAGTTTCTCAAGCGTTTCTTACCTCCAAACTGCCATATCTCGCGAACGGATTGACCAATCCGCAAAATTTCTGTTGCATCCGAACGTAGAAACTCGCCCGATTACAACGGTATGCGTACTTTTCCCCTATGCCGTTCTAGTTATTCGTTTCGAGCATCAGAACTGCGAAAATTTTGAGTTTCTCAAGCGTTTCTGACCTCCAAACTGCCATATCTCGCGAACGGATTGACCAATCCGCAAAATTTCTGTTGCATTTGAACGTAGAAGCTCGCCCGATTACAACGGTATGCGTACTTTTCCCCTAGGCCGTTCTGGTTACTCGTTTCGAGCATCAGAACTGTGATAATTTTGAATTTCTCAACCGTTTCTTACCTCCAAACTGCCATATCTCGCGAACGGATTGACCAATCCGCAAAATTTCTGTTGCATCCGAACGTAGAAACTCGCCCGATTACAACGGTATGCGTACTTTTCCCCTAGGCCGTTCTAGTTATTCGTTTCGAGCATCAGAACTGCGAAAATTTGGAGTTTCTCAAGCGTTTCTGACATCCAAACTGCCATATCTCGCGAACGGATTGACCAATCCGCAAAATTTCTGTTGCATCTGAACGTAGAAACTCGCCCGATTACAACGGTATGCGTACTTTTCCCCTAGTCCGTTCTAGTTATTCGTTTCGAGCATCAGAACTGCGAAAATTTTGAGTTTCTCAAGCGTTTCTTACCTACAAACTGCCATATCTCGCGAACGGATTGACCAATCCGCAAAATTTCTGTTGCATCTGAAAGTAGAAACTCGCCCGATTACAACGGTATGCGTACTTTTCCCCTAGGCCGTTCTGGTTATTCGTTTCGAGCATCAGAACTGTGAAAATTTTGAGTTTCTCAACCGTTTCTGACCTCCAAACTGCCATATCTCGCGAACGGATTGACCAATCCGCAAAATTTCTGTTGCATCTGAACGTAGAAACTCGCCCGATTACAACGGTATGCGTACTTTTCCCCTAGTCCGTTCTAGTTATTCGTTTCGAGCATCAGAACTGCGAAAATTTTGAGTTTCTCAAGCGTTTCTTACCTACAAACTGCCATATCTCGCGAACGGATTGACCAATCCGCAAAATTTCTGTTGCATCTGAAAGTAGAAACTCGCCCGATTACAACGGTATGCGTACTTTTCCCCTAGGCCGTTCTGGTTATTCGTTTCGAGCATCAGAACTGTGAAAATTTTGAGTTTCTCAACCGTTTCTGACCTCCAAACTGCCATATCTCGCGAACGGATTGACCAATCCGCAAAATTTCTGTTGCATCTGAACGTAGAAACTCGCCCGATTACAACGGTATGCGTACTTTTCCCCTAGTCCGTTCTAGTTATTCGTTTCGAGCATCAGAACTGCGAAAATTTTGAGTTTCTCAAGCGTTTCTTACCTACAAACTGCCATATCTCGCGAACGGATTGACCAATCCGCAAAATTTCTGTTGCATCTGAAAGTAGAAACTCGCCCGATTACAACGGTATGCGTACTTTTCCCCTAGACCGTTCTAGTTATGCTTGTCGGGCATCGGAACTGCGAAAATTTTGAGTTTCTCAAGCGTTTCTTACCTCCAAACTGCCATATTTCGCGAACGGATTGACCAATCCGCAAAATTTCTGTTGCATCTGAAAGTAGAAACTCGCCCGATTACAACGGTATGCGTACTTTTCCCCTAGGCCGTTCTAGTTATTCGTTTCGAGCATCAGAACTGCGAAAATGTTGAGTTTCTCAAGCGTTTCTTACCTCCAAACTGCCACATCTCGCGATCGGATTGACCAATCCGCAAAATTTCTGTTGCATCTGAACGTAGAAACTCGCCCGATTACAACGGTATGCGTACTTTTCCCCTAGGCCGTTCTGGTTATTCGTTTCGAGCATCAGAACTGTGAAAATTTTGAGTTTCTCAAGCGTTTCTTACCTCCAAACTGCCATATCTCGCGGACGGATTGACCAATCCGCAAAATTTCTGTTGCATCTGAAAGTCGAAACTCGCCCGATTACAACGGTATGCGACCTATCCCCTAGGCCGTTCTAGTTATTCGTTTCCAGCATCAGAACTGCGAAAATGTTGAGTTTCTCAAGCGTTTCTTACCTACAAACTGCCATATCTCGCGAACGGATTGACCAATCCGCAAAATTTCTGTTGCATCTGAAAGTAGAAACTCGCCCGATTACAACGGTGTGCGTACTTTTCCCCGAGACCGTTCTAGTTATTCGTTTCGAGCATCAGAACTGCGAAAATTTTGAGTTTCTCAAGCGTTTCTGACCTCCAAACTGCCATATCTCGCGAACGGATTGACCAATCCGCAAAATTTCTGTTGCATCTGAAAGTAGAAACTCGCCCGATTACAACGGTATGCGTACTTTTCCCCTAGTCCGTTCTAGTTATTCGTTTCGAGCATCAGAACTGCGAAAATTTTGAGTTTCTCAAGCGTTTCTTACCTCCAAACTGCCATATCTCGCGAACGCATTGACCATTCCGCAAAATTTCTGTTGCATCCGAACGTAGAAACTCGCCCGATTACAACGGTATGCGTACTTTTCCCCTAGGCCGTTCTAGTTATTCGTTTCGAGCATCAGAACTGCGAAAATTTGGAGTTTCTCAAGCGTTTCTGACCTCCAAACTGCCATATCTCGCGAACGGATTGACCAATCCGCAAAATTTCTGTTGCATCTGAACGTAGAAACTCGCCCGATTACAACGGTATGCGTACTTTTCCCCTAGTCCGTTCTAGTTATTCGTTTCGAGCATCAGAACTGCGAAAATTTTGAGTTTCTCAAGCGTTTCTTACCTCCAAACTGCCATATCTCGCGAACGGATTGACTAATCCGCAAAATTTCTGTTGCATCTGAAAGTAGAAACTCGCCCGATTACAACGGTATGCGTACTTTTCCCCTAATCCGTTCTAGTTATTCGTTTCGAGCATCAGAACTGCGAAAATTTTGAGTTTCTCAAGCGTTTCTTACCTCCAAACTGCCATATCTCGCGAACGGATTGACCAATCCGCAAAATTTCTGTTGCATCCGAACGTAGAAACTCGCCCGATTACAACGGTATGCGTACTTTTCCCCTAAGCCGTTCTAGTTATTCGTTTCGAGCATCGGAACTGCGAAAATTTGGAGTTTCTCAAGCGTTTCTGACCTCCAAACTGCCATATCTCGCGAACGGATTGACCAATCCGCAAAATTTCTGTTGCATCTGAACGTAGAAACTCGCCCGATTGCAACGGTATGCGTACTTTTCCCCTAGTCCGTTCTAGTTATTCGTTTCGAGCATCAGAACTGCGAAAATTTTGAGTTTCTCAAGCGTTTCTTACCTACAAACTGCCATATCTCGCGAACGGATTGACCAATCCGCAAAATTTCTGTTGCATCTGAAAGTAGAAACTCGCCCGATTACAACGGTATGCGTACTTTTCCCCTAGGCCGTTCTGGTTATTCGTTTCGAGCATCAGAACTGTGAAAATTTTGAGTTTCTCAACCGTTTCTTACCTCCAAACTGCCATATCTCGCGAACGGATTGACCCATCCGCAAAATTTCTGTTGCATCTGAAAGTAGAAAGTCGCCCGATTACAACGGTATGCGTACTTTTCCCCTAGGCCGTTCTAGTTATTCATTTCGAGCATCAGAACTGCGAAAATTTTGAGTTTCTCAAGCGTTTCTTACCTCCAAACTGCCATATCTCGCGAACGGATTGACTAATCCGCAAAATTTCTGTTGCATCTGAAAGTAGAAACCCGCCCGATTACAACGGTATGCGTACTTTTCCCCTAGGCCGTTCTAGTTATTCGTTTCGAGCATCAGAACTGCGAAAATTTTGAGTTTCTCAAGCGTTTCTGACCTCCAAACTGCCATATCTCGCGAACGGATTGACCAATCCGCAAAATTTCTGTTGCATCTGAACGTAGAAACTCGCCCGATTACAACGGTATGCGTACTTTTCCCCTAGTCCGTTCTAGTTATTCGTTTCGAGCATCAGAACTGCGAAAATTTTGAGTTTCTCAAGCGTTTCTTACCTACAAACTGCCATATCTCGCGAACGGATTGACCAATCCGCAAAATTTCTGTTGCATCCGAAAGTAGAAACTCGCCCGATTACAACGGTATGCGTACTTTTCCCCTAGACCGTTCTAGTTATGCTTGTCGGGCATCAGAACTGCGAAAATTTTGAGTTTCTCAAGCGTTTCTTACCTCCAAACTGCCATATTTCGCGAACGGATTGACCAATCCGCAAAATTTCTGTTGCATCTGAAAGTAGAAACTCGCCCGATTACAACGGTATGCGTACTTTTCCCCTAGACCGTTCTAGTTATGCTTGTCGGGCATCAGAACTGCGAAAATTTTGAGTTTCTCAAGCGTTTCTTACCTCCAAACTGCCATATTTCGCGAACGGATTGACCAATCCGCAAAATTTCTGTTGCATCTGAAAGTAGAAACTCGCCCGATTACAACGGTATGCGTACTTTTCCCAGAGACCGTTCTAGTTATTCGTTTCGAGCATCAGAACTGCGAAAATTTTGAGTTTCTCAAGCGTTTCTTACCTCCAAACTGCCATATCTCGCGAACGCATTGACCATTCCGCAAAATTTCTGTTGCATCCGAACGTAGAAACTCGCCCGATTACAACGGTATGCGTACTTTTCCCCTAGGCCGTTCTAGTTATTCGTTTCGAGCATCAGAACTGCGAAAATTTGGAGTTTCTCAAGCGTTTCTGACCTCCAAACTGCCATATCTCGCGAACGGATTGACCAATCCGCAAGATTTCTGTTGCATCTGAACGTAGAAACTCGCCCGATTACAACGGTATGCGTACTTTTCCCCTAGTCCGTTCTAGTTATTCGTTTCGAGCATCAGAACTGCGAAAATTTTGAGTTTCTCAAGCGTTTCTTACCTACAAACTGCCATATCTCGCGAACGGATTGACCAATCCGCAAAATTTCTGTTGCATCTGAAAGTAGAAACTCGCCCGATTACAACGGTATGCGTACTTTTCCCCTAGACCGTTCTAGTTATGCTTGTCGGGCATCAGAACTGCGAAAATTTTGAGTTTCTCAAGCGTTTCTTACCTCCAAACTGCCATATTTCGCGAACGGATTGACCAATCCGCAAAATTTCTGTTGCATCTGAAAGTAGAAACTCGCCCGATTACAACAGTATGCGTACTTTTCCCCTAGGCCGTTCTAGTTATTCGTTTCGAGCATCAGAACTGCGAAAATTTTGAGTTTCTCAAGCGTTTCTGACCTCCAAACTGCCATATCTCGCGAACGGATTGACCAATCCGCAAAATTTCTGTTGCATCTGAACGTAGAAACTCGCCCGATTGCAACGGTATGCGTACTTTTCCCCTAGTCCGTTCTAGTTATTCGTTTCGAGCATCAGAACTGCGAAAATTTTGAGTTTCTCAAGCGTTTCTTACCTACAAACTGCCATATCTCGCGAACGGATTGACCAATCCGCAAAATTTCTGTTGCATCTGAAAGTAGAAACTCGCCCGATTACAACGGTATGCGTACTTTTCCCCTAGGCCGTTCTGGTTATTCGTTTCGAGCATCAGAACTGTGAAAATTTTGAGTTTCTCAACCGTTTCTTACCTCCAAACTGCCATATCTCGCGAACGGATTGACCCATCCGCAAAATTTCTGTTGCATCTGAAAGTAGAAAGTCGCCCGATTACAACGGTATGCGTACTTTTCCCCTAGGCCGTTCTAGTTATTCATTTCGAGCATCAGAACTGCGAAAATTTTGAGTTTCTCAAGCGTTTCTTACCTCCAAACTGCCATATCTCGCGAACGGATTGACTAATCCGCAAAATTTCTGTTGCATCTGAAAGTAGAAACCCGCCCGATTACAACGGTATGCGTACTTTTCCCCTAGGCCGTTCTAGTTATTCGTTTCGAGCATCAGAACTGCGAAAATTTTGAGTTTCTCAAGCGTTTCTGACCTCCAAACTGCCATATCTCGCGAACGGATTGACCAATCCGCAAAATTTCTGTTGCATCTGAACGTAGAAACTCGCCCGATTACAACGGTATGCGTACTTTTCCCCTAGTCCGTTCTGGTTATTCGTTTCGAGCATCAGAACTGCGAAAATTTTGAGTTTCTCAAGCGTTTCTTACCTACAAACTGCCATATCTCGCGAACGGATTGACCAATCCGCAAAATTTCTGTTGCATCTGAAAGTAGAAACTCGCCCGATTACAACGGTATGCGTACTTTTCCCCTAGACCGTTCTAGTTATGCTTGTCGGGCATCAGAACTGCGAAAATTTTGAGTTTCTCAAGCGTTTCTTACCTCCAAACTGCCATATTTCGCGAACGGATTGACCAATCCGCAAAATTTCTGTTGCATCTGAAAGTAGAAACTCGCCCGATTACAACGGTATGCGTACTTTTCCCCTAGGCCGTTCTAGTTATTCGTTTCGAGCATCAGAACTGCGAAAATGTTGAGTTTCTCAAGCGTTTCTTACATCCAAACTGCCATATCTCGCGATCGGATTGACCAATCCGCAAAATTTCTGTTGCATCTGAACGTAGAAACTCGCCCGATTACAACGGTATGCGTACTTTTCCCCTAGTCCGTTCTAGTTATTCGTTTCGAGCATCAGAACTGCGAAAATTTTGAGTTTCTCAAGCGTTTCTTACCTACAAACTGCCATATCTCGCGAACGGATTGACCAATCCGCAAAATTTCTGTTGCATCTGAAAGTAGAAACTCGCCCGATTACAACGGTATGCGTACTTTTCCCCTAGACCGTTCTAGTTATGCTTGTCGGGCATCAGAACTGCGAAAATTTTGAGTTTCTCAAGCGTTTCTGACCTCCAAACTGCCATATCTCGCGATCGGATTGACCAATCCGCAAAATTTCTGTTGCATCTGAACGTAGAAACTCGCCCGATTACAACGGTATGCGTACTTTTCCCCTAGGCCGTTCTGGTTATTCGTTTCGAGCATCAGAACTGTGAAAATTTTGAGTTTCTCAACCGTTTCTTACCTCCAAACTGCCATATCTCGCGGACGGATTGACCAATCCGCAAAATTTCTGTTGCATCTGAAAGTAGAAACTCGCCCGATTACAACGGTATGCGTACTTTTCCCCGAGACCGTTCTAGTTATTCGTTTCGAGCATCAGAACTGCGAAAATTTTGAGTTTCTCAAGCGTTTCTGACCTCCAAACTGCCATATCTCGCGAACGGATTGACCAATCCGCAAAATTTCTGTTGCATCTGAACGTAGAAACTCGCCCGATTACAACGGTATGCGTACTTTTCCCCTAGTCCGTTCTAGTTATTCGTTTCGAGCATCAGAACTGCGAAAATTTTGAGTTTCTCAAGCGTTTCTTACCTCCAAACTGCCATATCTCGCGAACGCATTGACCATTCCGCAAAATTTCGGTTGCATCCGAACGTAGAAACTCGCCCGATTACAACGGTATGCGTACTTTTCCCCTAGGCCGTTCTAGTTATTCGTTTCGAGCATCAGAACTGCGAAAATTTTGAGTTTCTCAAGCGTTTCTTACCTCCAAACTGCCATATCTCGCGAACGCATTGACCAATCCGCAAAATTTCTGTTGCATCTGAACGTAGAAACTCGCCCGATTACAACGGTATGCGTACTTTTCCCCTAGTCCGTTCTAGTTATTCGTTTCGAGCATCAGAACTGCGAAAATTTTGAGTTTCTCAAGCGTTTCTTACCTCCAAACTGCCATATCTCGCGAACGGATTGACCAATCCGCAAAATTTCTGTTGCATCTGAAAGTAGAAACTCGCCCGATTACAACGGTATGCGTACTTTTCCCCTAGGACGTTCTGGTTATTCGTTTCGAGCATCAGAACTGTGAAAATTTTGAGTTTCTCAACCGTTTCTTACCTCCAAACTGCCATATCTCGCGAACGGATTGACCCATCCGCAAAATTTCTGTTGCATCTGAAAGTAGAAAGTCGCCCGATTAGAACGGTATGCGTACTTTTCCCCTAGGCCGTTCTAGTTATTCATTTCGAGCATCAGAACTGCGAAAATTTTGAGTTTCTCAAGCGTTTCTTACCTCCAAACTGCCATATCTCGCGAACGGATTGACTAATCCGCAAAATTTCTGTTGCATCTGAAAGTAGAAACTCGCCCGATTACAACGGTATGCGTACATTTCCCCTAGGCCGTTCTAGTTATTCGTTTCGAGCATCAGAACTGCGAAAATTTTGTGTTTCTCAAGCGTTTCTTACCTCCAAACTGCCATATCTCGCGAACGGATTGACCAATCCGCAAAATTTCTGTTGCATCTGAACGTAGAAACTCGCCCGATTACAACGGTATGCGTACTTTTCCCCTAGTCCGTTCTAGTTATTCGTTTCGAGCATCAGAACTGCGAAAATTTTGAGTTTCTCAAGCGTTTCTTACCTCCAAACTGCCATATCTAGCGAACGGATTGACCAATCCGCAAAATTTCTGTTGCATCTGAACGTAGAAACTCGCCCGATTACAACGGTATGCGTACTTTTCCCCTAGTCCGTTCTAGTTATTCGTTTCGAGCATCAGAACTGCGAAAATTTTGAGTTTCTCAAGCGTTTCTTACCTACAAACTGCCATATCTCGCGAACGGATTGACCAATCCGCAAAATTTCTGTTGCATCTGAAAGTAGAAACTCGCCCGATTACAACGGTATGCGTACTTTTCCCCTAGGCCGTTCTGGTTATTCGTTTCGAGCATCAGAACTGTGAAAATTTTGAGTTTCTCAACCGTTTCTTACCTCCAAACTGCCATATCTCGCGAACGGATTGACCCATCCGCAAAATTTCTGTTGCATCTGAAAGTAGAAAGTCGCCCGATTACAACGGTATGCGTACTTTTCCCCTAGGCCGTTCTAGTTATTCGTTTCGAGCATCAGAACTGCGAAAATTTTGAGTTTCTCAAGCGTTTCTTACCTCCAAACTGCCATATCTCGCGAACGGATTGACCAATCCGCAAAATTTCTGTTGCATCCGAATGTAGAAACTCGCCCGATTACAACGGTATGCGTACTTTTCCCCTATGCCGTTCTAGTTATTCGTTTCGAGCATCAGAACTGCGAAAATTTTGAGTTTCTCAAGCGTTTCTGACCTCCAAACTGCCATATCTCGCGAACGGATTGACCAATCCGCAAAATTTCTGTTGCATTTGAACGTAGAAGCTCGCCCGATTACAACGGTATGCGTACTTTTCCCCTAGGCCGTTCTGGTTACTCGTTTCGAGCATCAGAACTGTGATAATTTTGAATTTCTCAACCGTTTCTTACCTCCAAACTGCCATATCTCGCGAACGGATTGACCAATCCGCAAAATTTCTGTTGCATCCGAACGTAGAAACTCGCCCGATTACAACGGTATGCGTACTTTTCCCCTAGGCCGTTCTAGTTATTCGTTTCGAGCATCAGAACTGCGAAAATTTGGAGTTTCTCAAGCGTTTCTGACATCCAAACTGCCATATCTCGCGAACGGATTGACCAATCCGCAAAATTTCTGTTGCATCTGAACGTAGAAACTCGCCCGATTGCAACGGTATGCGTACTTTTCCCCTAGTCCGTTCTAGTTATTCGTTTCGAGCATCAGAACTGCGAAAATTTTGAGTTTCTCAAGCGTTTCTTACCTACAAACTGCCATATCTCGCGAACGGATTGACCAATCCGCAAAATTTCTGTTGCATCTGAAAGTAGAAACTCGCCCGATTACAACGGTATGCGTACTTTTCCCCTAGGCCGTTCTGGTTATTCGTTTCGAGCATCAGAACTGTGAAAATTTTGAGTTTCTCAACCGTTTCTTACCTCCAAACTGCCATATCTCGCGAACGGATTGACCCATCCGCAAAATTTCTGTTGCATCTGAAAGTAGAAAGTCGCCCGATTACAACGGTATGCGTACTTTTCCCCTAGGCCGTTCTAGTTATTCATTTCGAGCATCAGAACTGCGAAAATTTTGAGTTTCTCAAGCGTTTCTTACCTCCAAACTGCCATATCTCGCGAACGGATTGACTAATCCGCAAAATTTCTGTTGCATCTGAAAGTAGAAACCCGCCCGTTACAACGGTATGCGTACTTTTCCCCTAGGCCGTTCTAGTTATTCGTTTCGAGCATCAGAACTGCGAAAATTTTGAGTTTCTCAAGCGTTTCTGACCTCCAAACTGCCATATCTCGCGAACGGATTGACCAATCCGCAAAATTTCTGTTGCATCTGAACGTAGAAACTCGCCCGATTACAACGGTATGCGTACTTTTCCCCTAGTCCGTTCTAGTTATTCGTTTCGAGCATCAGAACTGCGAAAATTTTGAGTTTCTCAAGCGTTTCTTACCTACAAACTGCCATATCTCGCGAACGGATTGACCAATCCGCAAAATTTCTGTTGCATCTGAAAGTAGAAACTCGCCCGATTACAACGGTATGCGTACTTTTCCCCTAGACCGTTCTAGTTATGCTTGTCGGGCATCAGAACTGCGAAAATTTTGAGTTTCTCAAGCGTTTCTTACCTCCAAACTGCCATATTTCGCGAACGGATTGACCAATCCGCAAAATTTCTGTTGCATCTGAAAGTAGAAACTCGCCCGATTACAACGGTATGCGTACTTTTCCCCTAGGCCGTTCTAGTTATTCGTTTCGAGCATCAGAACTGCGAAAATGTTGAGTTTCTCAAGCGTTTCTTACATCCAAACTGCCATATCTCGCGATCGGATTGACCAATCCGCAAAATTTCTGTTGCATCTGAACGTAGAAACTCGCCCGATTACAACGGTATGCGTACTTTTCCCCTAGTCCGTTCTAGTTATTCGTTTCGAGCATCAGAACTGCGAAAATTTTGAGTTTCTCAAGCGTTTCTTACCTACAAACTGCCATATCTCGCGAACGGATTGACCAATCCGCAAAATTTCTGTTGCATCTGAAAGTAGAAACTCGCCCGATTACAACGGTATGCGTACTTTTCCCCTAGACCGTTCTAGTTATGCTTGTCGGGCATCAGAACTGCGAAAATTTTGAGTTTCTCAAGCGTTTCTGACCTCCAAACTGCCATATCTCGCGATCGGATTGACCAATCCGCAAAATTTCTGTTGCATCTGAACGTAGAAACTCGCCCGATTACAACGGTATGCGTACTTTTCCCCTAGGCCGTTCTGGTTATTCGTTTCGAGCATCAGAACTGTGAAAATTTTGAGTTTCTCAACCGTTTCTTACCTCCAAACTGCCATATCTCGCGGACGGATTGACCAATCCGCAAAATTTCTGTTGCATCTGAAAGTAGAAACTCGCCCGATTACAACGGTATGCGTACTTTTCCCCGAGACCGTTCTAGTTATTCGTTTCGAGCATCAGAACTGCGAAAATTTTGAGTTTCTCAAGCGTTTCTGACCTCCAAACTGCCATATCTCGCGAACGGATTGACCAATCCGCAAAATTTCTGTTGCATCTGAACGTAGAAACTCGCCCGATTACAACGGTATGCGTACTTTTCCCCTAGTCCGTTCTAGTTATTCGTTTCGAGCATCAGAACTGCGAAAATTTTGAGTTTCTCAAGCGTTTCTTACCTCCAAACTGCCATATCTCGCGAACGCATTGACCATTCCGCAAAATTTCGGTTGCATCCGAACGTAGAAACTCGCCCGATTACAACGGTATGCGTACTTTTCCCCTAGGCCGTTCTAGTTATTCGTTTCGAGCATCAGAACTGCGAAAATTTTGAGTTTCTCAAGCGTTTCTTACCTCCAAACTGCCATATCTCGCGAACGCATTGACCAATCCGCAAAATTTCTGTTGCATCTGAACGTAGAAACTCGCCCGATTACAACGGTATGCGTACTTTTCCCCTAGTCCGTTCTAGTTATTCGTTTCGAGCATCAGAACTGCGAAAATTTTGAGTTTCTCAAGCGTTTCTTACCTCCAAACTGCCATATCTCGCGAACGGATTGACCAATCCGCAAAATTTCTGTTGCATCTGAAAGTAGAAACTCGCCCGATTACAACGGTATGCGTACTTTTCCCCTAGGACGTTCTGGTTATTCGTTTCGAGCATCAGAACTGTGAAAATTTTGAGTTTCTCAACCGTTTCTTACCTCCAAACTGCCATATCTCGCGAACGGATTGACCCATCCGCAAAATTTCTGTTGCATCTGAAAGTAGAAAGTCGCCCGATTACAACGGTATGCGTACTTTTCCCCTAGGCCGTTCTAGTTATTCATTTCGAGCATCAGAACTGCGAAAATTTTGAGTTTCTCAAGCGTTTCTTACCTCCAAACTGCCATATCTCGCGAACGGATTGACTAATCCGCAAAATTTCTGTTGCATCTGAAAGTAGAAACTCGCCCGATTACAACGGTATGCGTACATTTCCCCTAGGCCGTTCTAGTTATTCGTTTCGAGCATCAGAACTGCGAAAATTTTGTGTTTCTCAAGCGTTTCTTACCTCCAAACTGCCATATCTCGCGAACGGATTGACCAATCCGCAAAATTTCTGTTGCATCTGAACGTAGAAACTCGCCCGATTACAACGGTATGCGTACTTTTCCCCTAGTCCGTTCTAGTTATTCGTTTCGAGCATCAGAACTGCGAAAATTTTGAGTTTCTCAAGCGTTTCTTACCTCCAAACTGCCATATCTAGCGAACGGATTGACCAATCCGCAAAATTTCTGTTGCATCTGAACGTAGAAACTCGCCCGATTACAACGGTATGCGTACTTTTCCCCTAGTCCGTTCTAGTTATTCGTTTCGAGCATCAGAACTGCGAAAATTTTGAGTTTCTCAAGCGTTTCTTACCTACAAACTGCCATATCTCGCGAACGGATTGACCAATCCGCAAAATTTCTGTTGCATCTGAAAGTAGAAACTCGCCCGATTACAACGGTATGCGTACTTTTCCCCTAGGCCGTTCTGGTTATTCGTTTCGAGCATCAGAACTGCGAAAATTTTGAGTTTCTCAAGCGTTTCTGACCTCCAAACTGCCATATCTCGCGAACGGATTGACCAATCCGCAAAATTTCTGTTGCATTTGAACGTAGAAGCTCGCCCGATTACAACGGTATGCGTACTTTTCCCCTAGGCCGTTCTGGTTACTCGTTTCGAGCATCAGAACTGTGATAATTTTGAATTTCTCAACCGTTTCTTACCTCCAAACTGCCATATCTCGCGAACGGATTGACCAATCCGCAAAATTTCTGTTGCATCCGAACGTAGAAACTCGCCCGATTACAACGGTATGCGTACTTTTCCCCTAGGCCGTTCTAGTTATTCGTTTCGAGCATCAGAACTGCGAAAATTTGGAGTTTCTCAAGCGTTTCTGACATCCAAACTGCCATATCTCGCGAACGGATTGACCAATCCGCAAAATTTCTGTTGCATCTGAACGTAGAAACTCGCCCGATTACAACGGTATGCGTACTTTTCCCCTAGTCCGTTCTAGTTATTCGTTTCGAGCATCAGAACTGCGAAAATTTTGAGTTTCTCAAGCGTTTCTTACCTACAAACTGCCATATCTCGCGAACGGATTGACCAATCCGCAAAATTTCTGTTGCATCTGAAAGTAGAAACTCGCCCGATTACAACGGTATGCGTACTTTTCCCCTAGGCCGTTCTGGTTATTCGTTTCGAGCATCAGAACTGTGAAAATTTTGAGTTTCTCAACCGTTTCTGACTTCCAAACTGCCATATCTCGCGAACGGATTGACCAATCCGCAAAATTTCTGTTGCATCTGAACGTAGAAACTCGCCCGATTACAACGGTATGCGTACTTTTCCCCTAGTCCGTTCTAGTTATTCGTTTCGAGCATCAGAACTGCGAAAATTTTGAGTTTCTCAAGCGTTTCTTACCTACAAACTGCCATATCTCGCGAACGGATTGACCAATCCGCAAAATTTCTGTTGCATCTGAAAGTAGAAACTCGCCCGATTACAACGGTATGCGTACTTTTCCCCTAGACCGTTCTAGTTATGCTTGTCGGGCATCAGAACTGCGAAAATTTTGAGTTTCTCAAGCGTTTCTTACCTCCAAACTGCCATATTTCGCGAACGGATTGACCAATCCGCAAAATTTCTGTTGCATCTGAAAGTAGAAACTCGCCCGATTACAACGGTATGCGTACTTTTCCCCTAGGCCGTTCTAGTTATTCGTTTCGAGCATCAGAACTGCGAAAATGTTGAGTTTCTCAAGCGTTTCTTACCTCCAAACTGCCACATCTCGCGATCGGATTGACCAATCCGCAAAATTTCTGTTGCATCTGAACGTAGAAACTCGCCCGATTACAACGGTATGCGTACTTTTCCCCTAGGCCGTTCTGGTTATTCGTTTCGAGCATCAGAACTGTGAAAATTTTGAGTTTCTCAAGCGTTTCTTACCTCCAAACTGCCATATCTCGCGGACGGATTGACCAATCCGCAAAATTTCTGTTGCATCTGAAAGTCGAAACTCGCCCGATTACAACGGTATGCGACCTATCCCCTAGGCCGTTCTAGTTATTCGTTTCCAGCATCAGAACTGCGAAAATGTTGAGTTTCTCAAGCGTTTCTTACCTACAAACTGCCATATCTCGCGAACGGATTGACCAATCCGCAAAATTTCTGTTGCATCTGAAAGTAGAAAGTCGCCCGATTACAACGGTATGCGTACTTTTCCCCTAGGCCGTTCTAGTTATTCGTTTCGAGCATCAGAACTGCGAAAATTTTGAGTTTCTCAAGCGTTTCTGACCTCCAAACTGCCATATCTCGCGAACGGATTGACCAATCCGCAAAATTTCTGTTGCATCTGAACGTAGAAACTCGCCCGATTACAACGGTATGCGTACTTTTCCCCTAGTCCGTTCTAGTTATTCGTTTCGAGCATCAGAACTGCGAAAATTTTGAGTTTCTCAAGCGTTTCTTACCTACAAACTGCCATATCTCGCGAACGGATTGACCAATCCGCAAAATTTCTGTTGCATCTGAAAGTAGAAACTCGCCCGATTACAACGGTATGCGTACTTTTCCCCTAGACCGTTCTAGTTATGCTTCTCGGGCATCAGAACTGCGAAAATTTTGAGTTTCTCAAGCGTTTCTTACCTCCAAACTGCCATATTTCGCGAACGGATTGACCAATCCGCAAAATTTCTGTTGCATCTGAAAGTAGAAACTCGCCCGATTACAACGGTATGCGTACTTTTCCCCTAGGCCGTTCTAGTTATTCGTTTCGAGCATCAGAACTGCGAAAATGTTGAGTTTCTCAAGCGTTTCTTACATCCAAACTGCCATATCTCGCGATCGGATTGACCAATCCGCAAAATTTCTCTTGCATCTGAACGTAGAAACTCGCCCGATTACAACGGTATGCGTACTTTTCCCCTAGTCCGTTCTAGTTATTCGTTTCGAGCATCAGAACTGCGAAAATTTTGAGTTTCTCAAGCGTTTCTTACCTACAAACTGCCATATCTCGCGAACGGATTGACCAATCCGCAAAATTTCTGTTGCATCTGAAAGTAGAAACTCGCCCGATTACAACGGTATGCGTACTTTTCCCCTAGACCGTTCTAGTTATGCTTGTCGGGCATCAGAACTGCGAAAATTTTGAGTTTCTCAAGCGTTTCTGACCTCCAAACTGCCATATCTCGCGATCGGATTGACCAATCCGCAAAATTTCTGTTGCATCTGAACGTAGAAACTCGCCCGATTACAACGGTATGCGTACTTTTCCCCTAGGCCGTTCTGGTTATTCGTTTCGAGCATCAGAACTGTGAAAATTTTGAGTTTCTCAACCGTTTCTTACCTCCAAACTGCCATATCTCGCGGACGGATTGACCAATCCGCAAAATTTCTGATGCATCTGAAAGTAGAAACTCGCCCGATTACAACGGTATGCGTACTTTTCCCCGAGACCGTTCTAGTTATTCGTTTCGAGCATCAGAACTGCGAAAATTTTGAGTTTCTCAAGCGTTTCTGACCTCCAAACTGCCATATCTCGCGAACGGATTGACCAATCCGCAAAATTTCTGTTGCATCTGAACGTAGAAACTCGCCCGATTACAACGGTATGCGTACTTTTCCCCTAGTCCGTTCTAGTTATTCGTTTCGAGCATCAGAACTGCGAAAATTTTGAGTTTCTCAAGCGTTTCTTACCTCCAAACTGCCATATCTCGCGAACGCATTGACCATTCCGCAAAATTTCGGTTGCATCCGAACGTAGAAACTCGCCCGATTACAACGGTATGCGTACTTTTCCCCTAGGCCGTTCTAGTTATTCGTTTCGAGCATCAGAACTGCGAAAATTTGGAGTTTCTCAAGCGTTTCTGACCTCCAAACTGCCATATCTCGCGAACGGATTGACCAATCCGCAAAATTTCTGTTGCATCTGAACGTAGAAACTCGCCCGATTACAACGGTATGCGTACTTTTCCCCTAGTCCGTTCTAGTTATTCGTTTCGAGCATCAGAACTGCGAAAATTTTGAGTTTCTCAAGCGTTTCTTACCTCCAAACTGCCATATCTCGCGAACGGATTGACCAATCCGCAAAATTTCTGTTGCATCCGAACGTAGAAACTCGCCCGATTACAACGGTATGCGTACTTTTCCCCTAGGCCGTTCTAGTTATTCGTTTCGAGCATCAGAACTGCGAAAATTTGGAGTTTCTCAAGCGTTTCTGACATCCAAACTGCCATATCTCGCGAACGGATTGACCAATCCGCAAAATTTCTGTTGCATCTGAACGTAGAAACTCGCCCGATTACAACGGTATGCGTACTTATCCCCTAGTCCGTTCTAGTTATTCGTTTCGAGCATCAGAACTGCGAAAATTTTGAGTTTCTCAAGCGTTTCTTACCTACAAACTGCCATATCTCGCGAACGGATTGACCAATCCGCAAAATTTCTGTTGCATCTGAAAGTAGAAACTCGCCCGATTACAACGGTATGCGTACTTTTCCCCTAGGCCGTTCTGGTTATTCGTTTCGAGCATCAGAACTGTGGAAATTTTGAGTTTCTCAACCGTTTCCTACCTCCAAACTGCCATATCTCGCGAACGGATTGACCCATCCGCAAAATTTCTGTTACATCTGAAAGTAGAAAGTCGCCCGATTACAACGGTATGCGTACTTTTCCCCTAGGCCGTTCTAGTTATTCATTTCGAGCATCAGAACTGCGAAAATTTTGAGTTTCTCAAGCGTTTCTTACCTCCAAACTGCCATATCTCGCGAACGGATTGACTAATCGGCAAAATTTCTGTTGCATCTGAAAGTAGAAACTCGCCCGATTACAACGGTATGCGTACTTTTCCCCTAATCCGTTCTAGTTATTCGTTTCGAGCATCAGAACTGCGAAAATTTTGAGTTTCTCAAGCGTTTCTTACCTCCAAACTGCCATATCTCGCGAACGGATTGACCAATCCGCAAAATTTCTGTTGCATGCGAACGTAGAAACTCGCCCGATTACAACGGTATGCGTACTTTTCCCCTAGGCCGTTCTAGTTATTCGTTTCGAGCATCGGAACTGCGAAAATTTGGAGTTTCTCAAGCGTTTCTGACCTCCAAACTGCCATATCTCGCGAACGGATTGACCAATCCGCAAAATTTCTGTTGCATCTGAACGTAGAAACTCGCCCGATTGCAACGGTATGCGTACTTTTCCCCTAGTCCGTTCTAGTTATTCGTTTCGAGCATCAGAACTGCGAAAATTTTGAGTTTCTCAAGCGTTTCTTACCTACAAACTGCCATATCTCGCGAACGGATTGACCAATCCGCAAAATTTCTGTTGCATCTGAAAGTAGAAACTCGCCCGATTACAACGGTATGCGTACTTTTCCCCTAGACCGTTCTAGTTATGCTTGTCGAGCATCAGAACTGCGAAAATTTTGAGTTTCTCAAGCGTTTCTTACCTCCAAACTGCCATATCTCGCGAACGGATTGACCAATCCGCAAAATTTCTGTTGCATCTGAAAGTAGAAACTCGCCCGATTACAACGGTATGCGACCTCTCCCCTAGGCCGTTCTAGTTATTCGTTTCGAGCATCAGAACTGCGAAAATGTTGAGTTTCTCAAGCGTTTCTTACCTACAAACTGCCATATCTCGCGAACGGATTGACCAATCCTCAAAATTTCTGTTGCATCTGAAAGTAGAAACTCGCCCGATTACAACGGTATGCGTACTTTTCCCCGAGACCGTTCTAGTTATTCGTTTCGAGCATCAGAACTGCGAAAATTTTGAGTTTCTCAAGCGTTTCTGACCTCCAAACAGCCATATCTCACGAACGGATTGACCAATCCGCAAAATTTCTGTTGCATCTGAACGTAGAAACTCGCCCGATTACAACGGTATGCGTACTTTTCCCCTAGTCCGTTCTAGTTATTCGTTTCGAGCATCAGAACTGCGAAAATTTTGAGTTTCTCAAGCGTTTCTTACCTCCAAACTGCCATATCTCGCGAACGGATTGACCAATCCGCAAAATTTCTGTTGCATCCGAACGTAGAAACTCGCCCGATTACAACGGTATGCGTACTTTTCCCCTAGGCCGTTCTAGTTATTCGTTTCGAGCACGAGAACTGCGAAAATTTTGAGTTTCTCAAGCGTTTCTGACCTCCAAACTGCCATATCTCGCGAACGGATTGACCAATCCGCAAAATTTCTGTTGCATCTGAACGTAGAAACTCGCCCGATTACTACGGTATGCGTACTTTTCCCCTAGTTCGTTCTAGTTATTCGTTTCGAGCATCAGAACTGCGAAAATTTTGAGTTTCTCAAGCGTTTCTTACCTACAAACTGCCATATCTCGCGAACGGATTGACCAATCCGCAAAATTTCTCTTGCATCTGAAAGTAGAAACTCGCCCGATTACAACGGTATGCGTACTTTTCCCCTAGGCCGTTCTGGTTATTCGTTTCGAGCATCAGAACTGTGAAAATTTTGAGTTTCTCAACCGTTTCTTACCTCCAAACTGCCATATCTCGCGAACGGATTGACCCATCCGCAAAATTTCTGTTGCATCTGAAAGTAGAAAGTCGCCCGATTACAACGGTATGCGTACTTTTCCCCTAGGCCGTTCTAGTTATTCATTTCGAGCATCAGAACTGCGAAAATTTTGAGTTTCTCAAGCGTTTCTTACCTCCAAACTGCCATATCTCGCGGACGGATTGACCAATCCGCAAAATTTCTGTTGCATCTGAAAGTCGAAACTCGCCCGATTACAACGGTATGCGACCTATCCCCTAGGCCGTTCTAGTTATTCGTTTCCAGCATCAGAACTGCGAAAATGTTGAGTTTCTCAAGCGTTTCTTACCTACAAACTGCCATATCTCGCGAACGGATTGACCAATCCGCAAAATTTCTGTTGCATCTGAAAGTAGAAAGTCGCCCGATTACAACGGTATGCGTACTTTTCCCCTAGGCCGTTCTAGTTATTCGTTTCGAGCATCAGAACTGCGAAAATTTTGAGTTTCTCAAGCGTTTCTGACCTCCAAACTGCCATATCTCGCGAACGGATTGACCAATCCGCAAAATTTCTGTTGCATCTGAACGTAGAAACTCGCCCGATTACAACGGTATGCGTACTTTTCCCCTAGTCCGTTCTAGTTATTCGTTTCGAGCATCAGAACTGCGAAAATTTTGAGTTTCTCAAGCGTTTCTTACCTACAAACTGCCATATCTCGCGAACGGATTGACCAATCCGCAAAATTTCTGTTGCATCTGAAAGTAGAAACTCGCCCGATTACAACGGTATGCGTACTTTTCCCCTAGACCGTTCTAGTTATGCTTGTCGGGCATCAGAACTGCGAAAATTTTGAGTTTCTCAAGCGTTTCTTACCTCCAAACTGCCATATTTCGCGAACGGATTGACCAATCCGCAAAATTTCTGTTGCATCTGAACGTAGAAACTCGCCCGATTACAACGGTATGCGTACTTTTCCCCTAGTCCGTTCTAGTTATTCGTTTCGAGCATCAGAACTGCGAAAATTTTGAGTTTCTCAAGCGTTTCTTACCTCCAAACTGCCATATCTCGCGAACGGATTGACCAATCCGCAAAATTTCTGTTGCATCCGAACGTAGAAACTCGCCCGATTACAACGGTATGCGTACTTTTCCCCTAGGCCGTTCTAGTTATTCGTTTCGAGCACGAGAACTGCGAAAATTTTGAGTTTCTCAAGCGTTTCTGACCTCCAAACTGCCATATCTCGCGAACGGATTGACCAATCCGCAAAATTTCTGTTGCATCTGAACGTAGAAACTCGCCCGATTACTACGGTATGCGTACTTTTCCCCTAGTTCGTTCTAGTTATTCGTTTCGAGCATCAGAACTGCGAAAATTTTGAGTTTCTCAAGCGTTTCTTACCTACAAACTGCCATATCTCGCGAACGGATTGACCAATCCGCAAAATTTCTCTTGCATCTGAAAGTAGAAACTCGCCCGATTACAACGGTATGCGTACTTTTCCCCTAGGCCGTTCTGGTTATTCGTTTCGAGCATCAGAACTGTGAAAATTTTGAGTTTCTCAACCGTTTCTTACCTCCAAACTGCCATATCTCGCGAACGGATTGACCCATCCGCAAAATTTCTGTTGCATCTGAAAGTAGAAAGTCGCCCGATTACAACGGTATGCGTACTTTTCCCCTAGGCCGTTCTAGTTATTCATTTCGAGCATCAGAACTGCGAAAATTTTGAGTTTCTCAAGCGTTTCTTACCTCCAAACTGCCATATCTCGCGGACGGATTGACCAATCCGCAAAATTTCTGTTGCATCTGAAAGTCGAAACTCGCCCGATTACAACGGTATGCGACCTATCCCCTAGGCCGTTCTAGTTATTCGTTTCCAGCATCAGAACTGCGAAAATGTTGAGTTTCTCAAGCGTTTCTTACCTACAAACTGCCATATCTCGCGAACGGATTGACCAATCCGCAAAATTTCTGTTGCATCTGAAAGTAGAAAGTCGCCCGATTACAACGGTATGCGTACTTTTCCCCTAGGCCGTTCTAGTTATTCGTTTCGAGCATCAGAACTGCGAAAATTTTGAGTTTCTCAAGCGTTTCTGACCTCCAAACTGCCATATCTCGCGAACGGATTGACCAATCCGCAAAATTTCTGTTGCATCTGAACGTAGAAACTCGCCCGATTACAACGGTATGCGTACTTTTCCCCTAGTCCGTTCTAGTTATTCGTTTCGAGCATCAGAACTGCGAAAATTTTGAGTTTCTCAAGCGTTTCTTACCTACAAACTGCCATATCTCGCGAACGGATTGACCAATCCGCAAAATTTCTGTTGCATCTGAAAGTAGAAACTCGCCCGATTACAACGGTATGCGTACTTTTCCCCTAGACCGTTCTAGTTATGCTTGTCGGGCATCAGAACTGCGAAAATTTTGAGTTTCTCAAGCGTTTCTTACCTCCAAACTGCCATATTTCGCGAACGGATTGACCAATCCGCAAAATTTCTGTTGCATCTGAAAGTAGAAACTCGCCCGATTACAACGGTATGCGTACTTTTCCCCTAGGCCGTTCTAGTTATTCGTTTCGAGCATCAGAACTGCGAAAATGTTGAGTTTCTCAAGCGTTTCTTACATCCAAACTGCCATATCTCGCGATCGGATTGACCAATCCGCAAAATTTCTGTTGCATCTGAACGTAGAAACTCGCCCGATTACAACGGTATGCGTACTTTTCCCCTAGTCCGTTCTAGTTATTCGTTTCGAGCATCAGAACTGCGAAAATTTTGAGTTTCTCAAGCGTTTCTTACCTACAAACTGCCATATCTCGCGAACGGATTGACCAATCCGCAAAATTTCTGTTGCATCTGAAAGTAGAAACTCGCCCGATTACAACGGTATGCGTACTTTTCCCCTAGACCGTTCTAGTTATGCTTGTCGGGCATCAGAACTGCGAAAATTTTGAGTTTCTCAAGCGTTTCTGACCTCCAAACTGCCATATCTCGCGATCGGATTGACCAATCCGCAAAATTTCTGTTGCATCTGAACGTAGAAACTCGCCCGATTACAACGGTATGCGTACTTTTCCCCTAGGCCGTTCTGGTTATTCGTTTCGAGCATCAGAACTGTGAAAATTTTGAGTTTCTCAACCGTTTCTTACCTCCAAACTGCCATATCTCGCGGACGGATTGACCAATCCGCAAAATTTCTGATGCATCTGAAAGTAGAAACTCGCCCGATTACAACGGTATGCGTACTTTTCCCCGAGACCGTTCTAGTTATTCGTTTCGAGCATCAGAACTGCGAAAATTTTGAGTTTCTCAAGCGTTTCTTACCTACAAACTGCCATATCTCGCGAACGGATTGACCAATCCGCAAAATTTCTCTTGCATCTGAAAGTAGAAACTCGCCCGATTACAACGGTATGCGTACTTTTCCCCTAGGCCGTTCTGGTTATTCGTTTCGAGCATCAGAACTGTGAAAATTTTGAGTTTCTCAACCGTTTCTTACCTCCAAACTGCCATATCTCGCGAACGGATTGACCCATCCGCAAAATTTCTGTTGCATCTGAAAGTAGAAAGTCGCCCGATTACAACGGTATGCGTACTTTTCCCCTAGGCCGTTCTAGTTATTCATTTCGAGCATCAGAACTGCGAAAATTTTGAGTTTCTCAAGCGTTTCTTACCTCCAAACTGCCATATCTCGCGAACGGATTGACTAATCCGCAAAATTTCTGTTGCATCTGAAAGTAGAAACTCGCCCGATTACAACGGTATGCGTACTTTTCCCCTAGGCCGTTCTAGTTATTCGTTTCGAGCATCAGAACTGCGAAAATTTTGAGTTTCTCAAGCGTTTCTGACCTCCAAACTGCCATATCTCGCGAACGGATTGACCAATCCGCAAAATTTCTGTTGCATCTGAACGTAGAAACTCGCCCGATTACAACGGTATGCGTACTTTTCCCCTAGTCCGTTCTAGTTATTCGTTTCGAGCATCAGAACTGCGAAAATTTTGAGTTTCTCAAGCGTTTCTTACCTACAAACTGCCATATCTCGCGAACGGATTGACCAATCCGCAAAATTTCTGTTGCATCTGAACGTAGAAACTCGCCCGATTACAACGGTATGCCTACTTTTCCCCTAGTCCGTTCTAGTTATTCGTTTCGAGCATCAGAACTGCGAAAATTTTGAGTTTCTCAAGCGTTTCTTACCTCCAAACTGCCATATCTCGCGAACGGATTGACCAATCCGCAAAATTTCTGTTGCATCTGAAAGTAGAAACTCGCCCGATTACAACGGTATGCGTACTTTTCCCCTAGGCCGGTCTATTTATTCGTTTCGAGCATCAGAACTGCGAAAATGTTGAGTTTCTCAAGCGTTTCTTACCTACAAACTGCCATATCTCGCGAACGGATTGACCAATCCGCAAAATTTCTGTTGCATCTGAAAGTAGAAAGTCGCCCGATTACAACGGTATGCGTACTTTTCCCCTAGACCGTTCTAGTTATGCTTGTCGAGCATCCTAACTGCGAAAATTTTGAGTTTCTCAAGCGTTTCTTACCTCCAAACTGCCATATCTCGCGAACGGATTGACCAATCCGCAAAATTTCTGTTGCATCTGAAAGTAGAAACTCGCCCGATTACAACGGTATGCGTACTTTTCCCCTAGGCCGGTCTATTTATTCGTTTCGAGCATCAGAACTGCGAAAATGTTGAGTTTCTCAAGCGTTTCTTACCTACAAACTGCCATATCTCGCGAACGGATTGACCAATCCGCAAAATTTCTGTTGCATCTGAAAGTAGAAAGTCGCCCGATTACAACGGTATGCGTACTTTTCCCCTAGACCGTTCTAGTTATGCTTGTCGAGCATCCTAACTGCGAAAATTTTGAGTTTCTCAAGCGTTTCTTACCTCCAAACTGCCATATCTCGCGAACGGATTGACCAATCCGCAAAATTTCTGTTGCATCTGAAAGTAGAAACTCGCCCGATTACAACGGTATGCGTACTTCTCCCCTAGGCCGTTGTAGTTATTCGCTTCGAGCATGAGAACTGCGAAAATTTTGGGTTTCTCAAGCGTTGCTTACCTCCAAACTGCCATATCTCGCGAACGGATTGACCAATCCGCAAAATTTCTGTTGCATCTGAAAGTAGAAACTCGACCGATTACAACAGTATGCGTACTTTTCCCCTAGGCCGTTCAGGTTATTCGTTTCGAGCATCAGAACTGTGATAATTTTGAGTTTCTCAACCGTTTCTTACCTCCAAACTGCCATATCTCGCGAACGGATTGACCAATCCGCAAAATTTCTGTTGCATCTGAAAGTAGAAAGTCGCCCGGATACAACGGTATGCGTACTTTTCCCCTAGACCGTTCTAGTTATGCTTGTCGAGCATCAGAACTGCGAAAATTTTGAGTTTCTCAAGCGTTTCATACCTCCAAACTGCCATATCTCGCGAACGGATTGACTAATCCGCAAAATTTCTGTTGCATCTGAAAGTAGAAACTCGCCCGATTACAACGGTATGCGTACTTTTCCCCTAGGCCGTTCTAGTTATTCGTTTCGAGCATCAGAACTGCGAAAATTTTGAGTTTCTCAAGCGTTTCTTACCTCCAAACTGCCATATCTCGCGAACGGATTGACCAATCCGCAAAATTTCTGTTGCATCTGAAAGTAGAAACTCGCCCGATTACAACGGTATGCGTACTTTTCCCCTAGGCCGTTCTAGTTATTCGTTTCGAGCATCAGAACTGCGAAAATTTTGAGTTTCTCAAGCGTTTCTTACGTCCAAACTGCCATATCTCGCGAACGGATTGACCAATCCGCAAAATTTCTGTTGCATCTGAAAGTAGAAACTCGCCCGATTACAACGGTATGCATACTTTTCCCCTAGACCGTTCTAGTTATGCTTGTCGAGCATCCTAACTGCGAAAATTTTGAGTTTCTCAAGCGTTTCTTACCTCCAAACTGCCATATCTCGCGAACGGATTGACTAATCCGCAAAATTTCTGTTGCATCTGAAAGTAGAAACTCGCCCGATTACAACGGTATGCGTACTTTTCCCCTAGGCCGTTCTAGTTATTCGTTTCGAGCATCAGAACTGCGAAAATTTTGAGTTTCTCAAGCGTTTCTGACCTCCAAACTGCCATATCTCGCGAACGGATTGACCAATCCGCAAAATTTCTGTTGCATCTGAACGTAGAAACTCGCCCGATTACAACGGTATGCGTACTTTTCCCCTAGTCCGTTCTAGTTATTCGTTTCGAGCATCAGAACTGCGAAAATTTTGAGTTTCTCAAGCGTTTCTTACCTACAAACTGCCATATCTCGCGAACGGATTGACCAATCCGCAAAATTTCTGTTGCATCTGAACGTAGAAACTCGCCCGATTACAACGGTATGCCTACTTTTCCCCTAGTCCGTTCTAGTTATTCGTTTCGAGCATCAGAACTGCGAAAATTTTGAGTTTCTCAAGCGTTTCTTACCTCCAAACTGCCATATCTCGCGAACGGATTGACCAATCCGCAAAATTTCTGTTGCATCTGAAAGTAGAAACTCGCCCGATTACAACGGTATGCGTACTTTTCCCCTAGGCCGGTCTATTTATTCGTTTCGAGCATCAGAACTGCGAAAATGTTGAGTTTCTCAAGCGTTTCTTACCTACAAACTGCCATATCTCGCGAACGGATTGACCAATCCGCAAAATTTCTGTTGCATCTGAAAGTAGAAAGTCGCCCGATTACAACGGTATGCGTACTTTTCCCCTAGACCGTTCTAGTTATGCTTGTCGAGCATCCTAACTGCGAAAATTTTGAGTTTCTCAA
The DNA here is from genome assembly GCF_051014685.1 of Ptiloglossa arizonensis. Classification (NCBI taxonomy): domain Eukaryota; kingdom Metazoa; phylum Arthropoda; class Insecta; order Hymenoptera; family Colletidae; genus Ptiloglossa; species Ptiloglossa arizonensis. The sequence continues at coordinate 117,844 of NW_027479245.1, read as the reverse complement.
GCGTTTCTTACCTCCAAACTGCCATATCTCGCGAACGGATTGACCAATCCGCAAAATTTCTGTTGCATCTGAAAGTAGAAACTCGCCCGATTACAACGGTATGCGTACTTTTCCCCTAGGCCGGTCTATTTATTCGTTTCGAGCATCAGAACTGCGAAAATGTTGAGTTTCTCAAGCGTTTCTTACCTACAAACTGCCATATCTCGCGAACGGATTGACCAATCCGCAAAATTTCTGTTGCATCTGAAAGTAGAAAGTCGCCCGATTACAACGGTATGCGTACTTTTCCCCTAGACCGTTCTAGTTATGCTTGTCGAGCATCCTAACTGCGAAAATTTTGAGTTTCTCAAGCGTTTCTTACCTCCAAACTGCCATATCTCGCGAACGGATTGACCAATCCGCAAAATTTCTGTTGCATCTGAAAGTAGAAACTCGCCCGATTACAACGGTATGCGTACTTCTCCCCTAGGCCGTTGTAGTTATTCGCTTCGAGCATGAGAACTGCGAAAATTTTGGGTTTCTCAAGCGTTGCTTACCTCCAAACTGCCATATCTCGCGAACGGATTGACCAATCCGCAAAATTTCTGTTGCATCTGAAAGTAGAAACTCGACCGATTACAACAGTATGCGTACTTTTCCCCCTAGGCCGTTCAGGTTATTCGTTTCGAGCATCAGAACTGTGATAATTTTGAGTTTCTCAACCGTTTCTTACCTCCAAACTGCCATATCTCGCGAACGGATTGACCAATCCGCAAAATTTCTGTTGCATCTGAAAGTAGAAAGTCGCCCGGATACAACGGTATGCGTACTTTTCCCCTAGACCGTTCTAGTTATGCTTGTCGAGCATCAGAACTGCGAAAATTTGAGTTTCTCAAGCGTTTCATACCTCCAAACTGCCATATCTCGCGAACGGATTGACTAATCCGCAAAATTTCTGTTGCATCTGAAAGTAGAAACTCGCCCGATTACAACGGTATGCGTACTTTTCCCCTAGGCCGTTCTAGTTATTCGTTTCGAGCATCAGAACTGCGAAAATTTTGAGTTTCTCAAGCGTTTCTTACCTCCAAACTGCCATATCTCGCGAACGGATTGACCAATCCGCAAAATTTCTGTTGCATCTGAAAGTAGAAACTCGCCCGATTACAACGGTATGCGTACTTTTCCCCTAGGCCGTTCTAGTTATTCGTTTCGAGCATCAGAACTGCGAAAATTTTGAGTTTCTCAAGCGTTTCTTACGTCCAAACTGCCATATCTCGCGAACGGATTGACCAATCCGCAAAATTTCTGTTGCATCTGAAAGTAGAAACTCGCCCGATTACAACGGTATGCATACTTTTCCCCTAGGCCGTTCTGGTTACTCGTTTCGAGCATCAGAACTGTGATAATTTTGAGTTTCTCAACCGTTTCTTACCTCCAAACTGCCATATCTCGCGAACGGATTGACCAATCCGCAAAATTTCTGTTGCATCTGAAAGTAGAAAGTCGCCCGATTACAACGGTATGCGTACTTTTCCCCTAGGCCGTTCTAGTTATTCATTTCGAGCATCAGAACTGCGAAAATTTTGAGTTTCTCAAGCGTTTCTTACCTCCAAACTGCCATATCTCGCGAACGGATTGACTAATCCGCAAAATTTCTGTTGCATCTGAAAGTAGAAACTCGCCCGATTACAACGGTATGCGTACTTTTCCCCTAGGCCGTTCTAGTTATTCGTTTCGAGCATCAGAACTGCGAAAATTTTGAGTTTCTCAAGCGTTTCTGACCTCCAAACTGCCATATCTCGCGAACGGATTGACCAATCCGCAAAATTTCTGTTGCATCTGAACGTAGAAACTCGCCCGATTACAACGGTATGCGTACTTTTCCCCTAGTCCGTTCTAGTTATTCGTTTCGAGCATCAGAACTGCGAAAATTTTGAGTTTCTCAAGCGTTTCTTACCTCCAAACTGCCATATCTCGCGAACGGATTGACCAATCCGCAAAATTTCTGTTGCATCTGAAAGTAGAAACTCGCCCGATTACAACGGTATGCGTACTTTTCCCCTAGGCCGTTCTATTTATTCGTTTCGAGCATCAGAACTGCGAAAATGTTGAGTTTCTCTAGCGTTTCTTACCTACAAACTGCCATATCTCGCGAACGGATTGACCAATCCGCAAAATTTCTGTTGCATCTGAAAGTAGAAAGTCGCCCGATTACAACGGTATGCGTACTTTTCCCCTAGACCGTTCTAGTTATGCTTGTCGAGCATCAGAACTGCGAAAATTTTGAGTTTCTCTAGCGTTTCTTACCTCCAAACTGCCATATCTCGCGAACGGATTGACCAATCCGCAAAATTTCTGTTGCATCTGAAAGTAGAAACTCGCCCGATTACAACGGTATGCGTACTTTTCCCCTAGGCCGTTGTAGTTATTCGCTTCGAGCATGAGAACTGCGAAAATTTTGGGTTTCTCAAGCGTTGCTTACATCCAAACTGCCATATCTCGCGAACGGATTGACCAATCCGCAAAATTTCTGTTGCATCTGAAAGTAGAAACTCGCCCGATTACAAAGGTATGCGTACTTTTCCCCTAGACCGTTCTAGTTATGCTTGTCGAGCAGCAGAACTGCGAAAATTTTGAGTTTCTCAAGCGTTTCATACCTCCAAACTGCCATATCTCGCGAACGGATTGACTAATCCGCAAAATTTCTGCTGCATCTGAAAGTAGAAACTCGCCCGATTACAACGGTATGCGTACTTTTCCCCTAGGCCGTTCTAGTTATTCGTTTCGAGCATCAGAACTGCGAAAATTTTGAGTTTCTCAAGCGTTTCTTACCTCCAAACTGCCATATCTCGCGAACGGATTGACCAATCCGCAAAATTTCTGTTGCATCTGAAAGTAGAAACTCGCCCGATTACAACGGTATGCGTACTTTTCCCCTAGTCCGTTCTAGTTATTCGTTTCGAGCATCAGAACTGCGAAAATTTTGAGTTTCTCAAGCGTTTCTTACCTCCAAACTGCCATATCTCGCGAACGGATTGACCAATCCGCAAAATTTCTGTTGCATCTGAAAGTAGAAACTCGCCCGATTACAACGGTATGCGTACTTTTCCCCTAGGCCGTTCTGGTTATTCGTTTCGAGCATCAGAACTGTGAAAATTTTGAGTTTCTCAAACGTTTCTTACCTCCAGACTGCCATATCTCGCGAACTGATTGACCAATCCGCAAAATTTCTGTTGCATCTGAAAGTAGAAAGTCGCCCGATTACAACGGTATGCGTACTTTTCCCCTAGTCCGTTCTAGTTATTCGTTTCGAGCATCAGAACTGCGAAAATTTTGAGTTTCTCAAGCGTTTCTTACCTACAAACAGCCATATCTCGCGAACGGATTGACCAATCCGCAAAATTTCTGTTGCATCTGAAAGTAGAAAGTCGCCCGATTACAACGGTATGCGTACTTTTCCCCTAGGCCGTTCTAGTTATTCATTTCGAGCATCAGAACTGCGAAAATTTTGAGTTTCTCAAGCGTTTCTTACCTCCAAACTGCCATATCTCGCGAACGGATTGACTAATCCGCAAAATTTCTGTTGCATCTGAAAGTAGAAACTCGCCCGATTACAACGGTATGCGTACTTTTCCCCTAGGCCGTTCTAGTTATTCGTTTCGAGCATCAGAACTGCGAAAATTTTGAGTTTCTCAAGCGTTTCTGACCTCCAAACTGCCATATCTCGCGAACGGATTGACCAATCCGCAAAATTTCTGTTGCATCTGAACGTAGAAACTCGCCCGATTACAACGGTATGCGTACTTTTCCCCTAGTCCGTTCTAGTTATTCGTTTCGAGCATCAGAACTGCGAAAATTTTGAGTTTCTCAAGCGTTTCTTACCTCCAAACTGCCATATCTCGCGAACGGATTGACCAATCCGCAAAATTTCTGTTGCATCTGAAAGTAGAAACTCGCCCGATTACAACGGTATGCGTACTTTTCCCCTAGGCCGTTCTATTTATTCGTTTCGAGCATCAGAACTGCGAAAATGTTGAGTTTCTCTAGCGTTTCTTACCTACAAACTGCCATATCTCGCGAACGGATTGACCAATCCGCAAAATTTCTGTTGCATCTGAAAGTAGAAAGTCGCCCGGATACAACGGTATGCGTACTTTTCCCCTAGACCGTTCTAGTTATGCTTGTCGAGCAGCAGAACTGCGAAAATTTTGAGTTTCTCAAGCGTTTCATACCTCCAAACTGCCATATCTCGCGAACGGATTGACTAATCCGCAAAATTTCTGCTGCATCTGAAAGTAGAAACTCGCCCGATTACAACGGTATGCGTACTTTTCCCCTAGGTCGTTGTAGTTATTCGCTTCGAGCATGAGAACTGCGAAAATTTTGGGTTTCTCAAGCGTTGTTTACCTCCAAACTGCCATATCTCGCGAACGGATTGACCAATCCGCAAAATTTCTGTTGCATCCGAAAGTAGAAACTCGCCCGATTACAACGGTATGCGTACTTTTCCCCTAGTCCGTTCTAGTTATTCGTTTCGAGCATCAGAACTGCGAAAATTTTGAGTTTCTCAAGCGTTTCTTACCTACAAACAGCCATATCTCGCGAACGGATTGACCAATCCGCAAAATTTCTGTTGCATCTGAACGTAGAAACTCGGCCGATTACAACGGTATGCGTACTTTTCCCCTAGTCCGTTCTAGTTATTCGTTTCGAGCATCAGAACTGCGAAAATTTTGAGTTTCTCAAGCGTTTCTTACCTCCAAACTGCCATATCTCGCGAACGGATTGACCAATCCGCAAAATTTCTGTTGCATCTGAAAGTAGAAACTCGCCCGATTACAACGGTATGCGTACTTTTCCCCTAGGCCGTTCAATTTATTCGTTTCGAGCATCAGAACTGCGAAAATGTTGAGTTTCTCAAGCGTTTCTTACCTACAAACTGCCATATCTCGCGAACGGATTGACCAATCGGAAAAATTTCTGTTGCATCTGAAAGTAGAAAGTCGCCCGATTATAACGGTATGCGTACTTTTCCCCTACACCGTTCTAGTTATGCTTGTCGAGCATCAGAACTGCGAAAATTTTGAGTTTCTCAAGGGTTTCTTATCTCCAAACTGCCATATCTCGCGAACGGATTGACCAATCTGCAAAATTTCTGTTGCATCTGAAAGTAGAAACTCGCCCGATTACAACGGTATGCGTACTTTTCCCCTAGGTCGTTGTAGTTATTCGCTTCGAGCATGAGAACTGCGAAAATTTTGGGTTTCTCAAGCGTTGCTTACCTCCAAACTGCCATATCTCGCGAACGGATTGACCAATCCGCAAAATTTCTGTTGCATCCGAAAGTAGAAACTCGCCCGATTACAACGGTATGCGTACTTTTCCCCTAGGCCGTTCTGGTTACTCGTTTCGAGCATCAGAACTGTGATAATTTTGAGTTTCTCAAGCGTTTCTTACCTCCAAACTGCCATATCTCGCGAACGGATTGACCAACCCGCAAAATTTCTGTTGCATCTGAAAGTAGAAACTCGCCCGTTTACAACGGTATGCGTACTTTTCCCCTAGGCCATTCTGGTTATTCGTTTCGAGCACCAGAACTGTGAAAATTTTGAGTTTCTCAAACGTTTCTTACCTCCAGACTGCCATATCTCGCGAACTGATTGACCAATCCGCAAAATTTCTGTTGCATCTGAAAGTAGAAAGTCGCCCGATTACAACGGTATGCGTACTTTTCCCCTAGTCCGTTCTAGTTATTCGTTTCGAGCATCAGAACTGCGAAAATTTTGAGTTTCTCAAGCGTTTCTTACCTACAAACAGCCATATCTCGCGAACGGATTGACCAATCCGCAAAATTTCTGTTGCATCTGAACGTAGAAACTCGCCCGATTACAACGGTATGCGTACTTTTCCCCTAGTCCGTTCTAGTTATTCGTTTCGAGCATCAGAACTGCGAAAATTTTGAGTTTCTCAAGCGTTTCTTACCTCCAAACTGCCATATCTCGCGAACGGATTGACCAATCCGCAAAATTTCTGTTGCATCTGAAAGTAGAAACTCGCCCGATTACAACGGTATGCGTACTTTTCCCCTAGGCCGTTCTATTTATTCGTTTCGAGCATCAGAACTGCGAAAATGTTGAGTTTCTCAAGCGTTTCTTACCTACAAACTGCCATATCTCGCGAACGGATTGACCAATCGGCAAAATTTCTGTTGCATCTGAAAGTAGAAAGTCGCCCGATTATAACGGTATGCGTACTTTTCCCCTAGACCGTTCTAGTTATGCTTGTCGAGCATCAGAACTGCGAAAATTTTGAGTTTCTCAAGCGTTTCTTATCTCCAAACTGCCATATCTCGCGAACGGATTGACCAATCCGCAAAATTTCTGTTGCATCTGAAAGTAGAAACTCGCCCGATTACAACGGTATGCGTACTTTTCCCCTAGGCCGTTCTAGTTATTCGTTTCGAGCATCAGAACTGCGAAAATTTTGAGTTTCTCAAGCGTTTCTGACCTCCAAACAGCCATATCTCGCGAACGGATTGACCAATCCGCAAAATTTCTGTTGCATCTGAACGTAGAAACTCGCCCGATTACAACGGTATGCGTACTTTTCCCCTAGTCCGTTCTAGTTATTCGTTTCGAGGATCAGAACTGCGAAAATTTTGAGTTTCTCAAGCGTTTCTTACCTACAAACTGCCATATCTCGCGAACGGATTGACCAATCCGCAAAATTTCTGTTGCATCTGAAAGTAGAAACTCGCCCGATTACAACGGTATGCGTACTTTTCCCCTAGGCCGTTCTGGTTATTCGTTTCGAGCATCAGAACTGTGAAAATTTTGAGTTTCTCAAGCGTTTCATACCTCCAAACTGCCATATCTCGCGAACGGATTGACTAATCCGCAAAATTTCTGCTGCATCTGAAAGTAGAAACTCGCCCGATTACAACGGTATGCGTACTTTTCCCCTAGGCCGTTCTAGTTATTCGTTTCGAGCATCAGAACTGTGATAATTTTGAGTTTCTCAACCGTTTCTTACCTCCAAACTGCCATATCTCGCGAACGGATTGACCAATCCGCAAAATTTCTGTTGCATCTGAAAGTAGAAACTCGCCCGATTACAACGGTATGCGTACTTTTCCCCTAGTCCGTTCTAGTTATTCGTTTCGAGCATCAGAACTGCGAAAATTTTGAGTTTCTCAAGCGTTTCTTACCTCCAAACTGCCATATCTCGCGAACGGATTGACCAATCCGCAAAATTTCTGTTGCATCTGAAAGTAGAAACTCGCCCGATTACAACGGTATGCGTACTTTTCCCCTAGGCCGTTCTGGTTATTCGTTTCGAGCATCAGAACTGTGAAAATTTTGAGTTTCTCAAACGTTTCTTACCTCCAGACTGCCATATCTCGCGAACTGATTGACCAATCCGCAAAATTTCTGTTGCATCTGAAAGTAGAAAGTCGCCCGATTACAACGGTATGCGTACTTTTCCCCTAGTCCGTTCTAGTTATTCGTTTCGAGCATCAGAACTGCGAAAATTTTGAGTTTCTCAAGCGTTTCTTACCTACAAACAGCCATATCTCGCGAACGGATTGACCAATCCGCAAAATTTCTGTTGCATCTGAAAGTAGAAAGTCGCCCGATTACAACGGTATGCGTACTTTTCCCCTAGGCCGTTCTAGTTATTCATTTCGAGCATCAGAACTGCGAAAATTTTGAGTTTCTCAAGCGTTTCTGACCTCCAAACTGCCATATCTCGCGAACGGATTGACCAATCCGCAAAATTTCTGTTGCATCTGAACGTAGAAACTCGCCCGATTACAACGGTATGCGTACATTTCCCCTAGTCCGTTCTAGTTATTCGTTTCGAGCATCAGAACTGCGAAAATTTTGAGTTTCTCAAGCGTTTCTTACCTCCAAACTGCCATATCTCGCGAACGGATTGACCAATCCGCAAAATTTCTGTTGCATCTGAAAGTAGAAACTCGCCCGATTACAACGGTATGCGTACTTTTCCCCTAGGCCGTTCTATTTATTCGTTTCGAGCATCAGAACTGCGAAAATGTTGAGTTTCTCTAGCGTTTCTTACCTACAAACTGCCATATCTCGCGAACGGATTGACCAATCCGCAAAATTTCTGTTGCATCTGAAAGTAGAAAGTCGCCCGATTACAACGGTATGCGTACTTTTCCCCTAGACCGTTCTAGTTATGCTTGTCGAGCATCAGAACTGCGAAAATTTTGAGTTTCTCTAGCGTTTCTTACCTCCAAACTGCCATATCTCGCGAACGGATTGACCAATCCGCAAAATTTCTGTTGCATCTGAAAGTAGAAACTCGCCCGATTACAACGGTATGCGTACTTTTCCCATAGGCCGTTCTGGTTATTCGTTTCGAGCATCAGAACTGTGAAAATTTTGAGTTTCTCAAACGTTTCTTACCTCCAGACTGCCATATCTCGCGAACTGATTGACCAATCCGCAAAATTTCTGTTGCATCTGAAAGTAGAAAGTCGCCCGATTACAACGGTATGCGTACTTTTCCCCTAGTCCGTTCTAGTTATTCGTTTCGAGCATCAGAACTGCGAAAATTTTGAGTTTCTCAAGCGTTTCTTACCTACAAACAGCCATATCTCGCGAACGGATTGACCAATCCGCAAAATTTCTGTTGCATCTGAACGTAGAAACTCGGCCGATTACAACGGTATGCGTACTTTTCCCCTAGTCCGTTCTAGTTATTCGTTTCGAGCATCAGAACTGCGAAAATTTTGAGTTTCTCAAGCGTTTCTTACCTCCAAACTGCCATATCTCGCGAACGGATTGACCAATCCGCAAAATTTCTGTTGCATCTGAAAGTAGAAACTCGCCCGATTACAACGGTATGCGTACTTTTCCCCTAGGCCGTTCTATTTATTCGTTTCGAGCATCAGAACTGCGAAAATGTTGAGTTTCTCAAGCGTTTCTTACCTACAAACTGCCATATCTCGCGAACGGATTGACCAATCGGCAAAATTTCTGTTGCATCTGAAAGTAGAAAGTCGCCCGATTATAACGGTATGCGTACTTTTCCCCTACACCGTTCTAGTTATGCTTGTCGAGCATCAGAACTGCGAAAATTTTGAGTTTCTCAAGCGTTTCTTATCTCCAAACTGCCATATCTCGCGAACGGATTGACCAATCTGCAAAATTTCTGTTGCATCTGAAAGTAGAAACTCGCCCGATTACAACGGTATGCGTACTTTTCCCCTAGGTCGTTGTAGTTATTCGCTTCGAGCATGAGAACTGCGAAAATTTTGGGTTTCTCAAGCGTTGCTTACCTCCAAACTGCCATATCTCGCGAACGGATTGACCAATCCGCAAAATTTCTGTTGCATCCGAAAGTAGAAACTCGCCCGATTACAACGGTATGCGTACTTTTCCCCTAGGCCGTTCTGGTTACTCGTTTCGAGCATCAGAACTGTGATAATTTTGAGTTTCTCAACCGTTTCTTACCTCCAAACTGCCATATCTCGCGAACGGATTGACCAATCCGCAAAATTTCTGTTGCATCTGAAAGTAGAAAGTCGCCCGGATACAACGGTATGCGTACTTTTCCCCTAGACCGTTCTAGTTATGCTTGTCGAGCATCAGAACTGCGAAAATTTTGAGTTTCTCAAGCGTTTCTTACCTACAAACTGCCATAGCTCGCGAACGGATTGACCAATCCGCAAAATTTCTGTTGCATCTGAAAGTAGAAACTCGCCTGATTACAATTGTATGCGTACTTTTCCCCTAGGCCGTTCTAGTTATTCGTTTCGAGCATCAGAACTGTGATAATTTTGAGTTTCTCAAGCGTTTCTTACCTCCAAACTGCCATATCTCGCGAACGGATTGACCAATCCGCAAAATTTCTGTTGCATCTGAAAGTAGAAACTCGCCCGATTACAACGGTATGCGTACTTTTCCCCTAGGCCATTCTGGTTATTCGTTTCGAGCACCAGAACTGTGAAAATTTTGAGTTTCTCAAACGTTTCTTACCTCCAGACTGCCATATCTCGCGAACTGATTGACCAATCCGCAAAATTTCTGTTGCATCTGAAAGTAGAAAGTCGCCCGATTACAACGGTATGCGTACTTTTCCCCTAGTCCGTTCTAGTTATTCGTTTCGAGCATCAGAACTGCGAAAATTTTGAGTTTCTCAAGCGTTTCTTACCTACAAACAGCCATATCTCGCGAACGGATTGACCAATCCGCAAAATTTCTGTTGCATCTGAACGTAGAAACTCGCCCGATTACAACGGTATGCGTACTTTTCCCCTAGTCCGTTCTAGTTATTCGTTTCGAGCATCAGAACTGCGAAAATTTTGAGTTTCTCAAGCGTTTCTTACCTCCAAACTGCCATATCTCGCGAACGGATTGACCAATCCGCAAAATTTCTGTTGCATCTGAAAGTAGAAACTCGCCCGTTTATAACGGTATGCGTACTTTTCCCCTAGACCGTTCTAGTTATGCTTGTCGAGCATCAGAACTGCGAAAATTTTGAGTTTCTCAAGCGTTTCTTATCTCCAAACTGCCATATCTCGCGAACGGATTGACCAATCCGCAAAATTTCTGTTGCATCTGAAAGTAGAAACTCGCCCGATTACAACGGTATGCGTACTTTTCCCCTAGGCCGTTCTAGTTATTCGTTTCGAGCATCAGAACTGCGAAAATTTTGAGTTTCTCAAGCGTTTCTGACCTCCAAACAGCCATATCTCGCGAACGGATTGACCAATCCGCAAAATTTCTGTTGCATCTGAACGTAGAAACTCGCCCGATTACAACGGTATGCGTACTTTTCCCCTAGTCCGTTCTAGTTATTCGTTTCGAGCATCAGAACTGCGAAAATTTTGAGTTTCTCAAGCGTTTCTTACCTACAAACTGCCATATCTCGCGAACGGATTGACCAATCCGCAAAATTTCTGTTGCATCTGAAAGTAGAAACTCGCCCGATTACAACTGTATGCGTACTTTTCCCCTAGGCCGTTCTGGTTATTCGTTTCGAGCATCAGAACTGTGAAAATTTTGAGTTTCTCAACCGTTTGTTACCTCCAAACTGCCATATCTCGCGAACGGATTGTCCAATCCGCAAAATTTCTGTTGCATCTGAAAGTAGAAAGTCGCTCGATTACAACGGTATGCGTACTTTTCCCCTAGGCCGTTCTAGTTATTCATTTCGAGCATCAGAACTGCGAAAATGTTGAGTTTCTCAAGCGTTTCTTACCTACAAACTGCCATATCTCGCGAACGGATTGACCAATCCGCAAAATTTCTGTTGCATCTGAAAGTAGAAAATCGCCCGATTACAACGGTATGCGTACTTTTCCCCTAGACCGTTCCAGTTATGCTTGTCGAGCCTCAGAACTGCGAAAATTTTGAGGTTCTCAAGCGTTTCTTACCTCCAAACTGCCATATCTCGCGAACGGATTGACCAATCCGCAAAATTTCTGTTGCATCTGAAAGTAGAAACTCGCCCGATTACAACGGTATGCGTACTTTTCCCCTAGGCCGTTGTAGTTATTCGCTTCGAGCATGAGAACTGCGAAAATTTTGGGTTTCTCAAGCGTTGCTTACCTCCAAACTGCCATATCTCGCGAACGGATTGACCAATCCGCAAAATTTCTGTTGCATCTGAAAGTAGAAACTCGCCCGATTACAACGGTATGCGTACTTTTCCCCTAGGCCGTTCTGGTTACTCGTTTCGAGCATCAGAACTGTGATAATTTTGAGTTTCTCAACCGTTTCTTACCTCCAAACTGCCATATCTCGCGAACGGATTGACCAATCCGCAAAATTTCTGTTGCATCTGAAAGTAGAAAGTCGCCCGGATACAACGGTATGCGTACTTTTCCCCTAGACCGTTCTAGTTATGCTTGTCGAGCATCAGAACTGCGAAAATTTTGAGTTTCTCAAGCGTTTCATACCTCCAAACTGCCATATCTCGCGAACGGATTGACTAATCCGCAAAATTTCTGTTGCATCTGAAAGTAGAAACTCGCCCGATTACAACGGTACGCGTACTTTTCCCCTAGTCCGTTCTAGTTATTCGTTTCGAGCATCAGAACTGCGAAAATTTTGAGTTTCTCAAGCGTTTCTTACCTCCAAACTGCCATATCTCGCGAACGGATTGACCAATCCGCAAAATTTCTGTTGCATCTGAAAGTACAAACTCGCCCGATTACAACGGTGTGCGTACTTTTCCCCTAGGCCGTTCTAGTTATTCGTTTCGAGGATCAGAACTGCGAAAATTTTGAGTTTCTCAACCGTTTGTTACCTCCAAACTGCCATATCTCGCGAACGGATTGACCAATCCGCAAAATTTCTGTTGCATCTCAAAGTAGAAAGTCGCTCGATTACAACGGTATGCGTACTTTTCCCCTAGTCCGTTCTAGTTATTCATTTCGAGCATCAGTACAGCGAAAATTTTGAGTTTCTCAAGCGTTTCTTACCTCCAAACTGCCATATCTCGCGAACGGATTGACCAATCCGCAAAATTTCTGTTGCATCTGAAAGTAGAAACTCGCCCGATTACAACTGTATGCGTACTTTTCCCCTAGTCCGTTCTAGTTATTCGTTTCGAGCATCAGAACTGCGAAAATTTTGAGTTTCTCAAGCGTTTCTTACCTACAAACTGCCATATCTCGCGAACGGATTGACCAATCCGCAAAATTTCTGTTGCATCTGAAAGTAGAAACTCGCCCGATTACAACTGTATGCGTACTTTTCCCCTAGGCCGTTCTGGTTATTCGTTTCGAGCATCAGAACTGTGAAAATTTTGAGTTTCTCAACCGTTTGTTACCTCCAAACTGCCATATCTCGCGAACGGATTGTCCAATCCGCAAAATTTCTGTTGCATCTGAAAGTAGAAAGTCGCTCGATTACAACGGTATGCGTACTTTTCCCCTAGGCCGTTCTAGTTATTCATTTCGAGCATCAGAACTGCGAAAATGTTGAGTTTCTCAAGCGTTTCTTACCTACAAACTGCCATATCTCGCGAACGGATTGACCAATCCGCAAAATTTCTGTTGCATCTGAAAGTAGAAAGTCGCCCGATTACAACGGTATGCGTACTTTTCCCCTAGACCGTTCTAGTTATGCTTGTCGAGCATCAGAACTGCGAAAATTTTGAGGTTCTCAAGCGTTTCTTACCTCCAAACTGCCATATCTCGCGAACGGATTGACCAATCCGCAAAATTTCTGTTGCATCTGAAAGTAGAAAGTCGCCCGATTACAACGGTATGCGTACTTTTCCCCTAGACCGTTCTAGTTATGCTTGTCGAGCATCAGAACTGCGAAAATTTTGAGGTTCTCAAGCGTTTCTTACCTCCAAACTGCCATATCTCGCGAACGGATTGACCAATCCGCAAAATTTCTGTTGCATCTGAAAGTAGAAACTCGCCCGATTACAACGGTATGCGTACTTTTCCCCTAGGCCGTTCTGGTTACTCGTTTCGAGCATCAGAACTGTGATAATTTTGAGTTTCTCAACCGTTTCTTACCTCCAAACTGCCATATCTCGCGAACGGATTGACCAATCCGCAAAATTTCTGTTGCATCTGAAAGTAGAAAGTCGCCCGGATACAACGGTATGCGTACTTTTCCCCTAGACCGTTCTAGTTATGCTTGTCGAGCATCAGAACTGCGAAAATTTTGAGTTTCTCAAGCGTTTCATACCTCCAAACTGCCATATCTCGAGAACGGATTGACTAATCCGCAAAATTTCTGTTGCATCTGAAAGTAGAAACTCGCCCGATTACAACGGTATGCGTACTTTTCCCCTAGTCCGTTCTAGTTATTCGTTTCGAGCATCAGAACTGCGAAAATTTTGAGTTTCTCAAGCGTTTCTTACCTACAAACTGCCATATCTCGCGAACGGATTGACCAATCCGCAAAATTTCTGTTGCATCTGAAAGTAGAAACTCGCCCGATTACAACTGTATGCGTACTTTTCCCCTAGGCCGTTCTGGTTATTCGTTTCGAGCATCAGAACTGTGAAAATTTTGAGTTTCTCAACCGTTTGTTACCTCCAAACTGCCATATCTCGCGAACGGATTGTCCAATCCGCAAAATTTCTGTTGCATCTGAAAGTAGAAAGTCGCTCGATTACAACGGTATGCGTACTTTTCCCCTAGGCCGTTCTAGTTATTCATTTCGAGCATCAGAACTGCGAAAATGTTGAGTTTCTCAAGCGTTTCTTACCTACAAACTGCCATATCTCGCGAACGGATTGACCAATCCGCAAAATTTCTGTTGCATCTGAAAGTAGAAAATCGCCCGATTACAACGGTATGCGTACTTTTCCCCTAGACCGTTCCAGTTATGCTTGTCGAGCCTCAGAACTGCGAAAATTTTGAGGTTCTCAAGCGTTTCTTACCTCCAAACTGCCATATCTCGCGAACGGATTGACCAATCCGCAAAATTTCTGTTGCATCTGAAAGTAGAAACTCGCCCGATTACAACGGTATGCGTACTTTTCCCCTAGGCCGTTGTAGTTATTCGCTTCGAGCATGAGAACTGCGAAAATTTTGGGTTTCTCAAGCGTTGCTTACCTCCAAACTGCCATATCTCGCGAACGGATTGACCAATCCGCAAAATTTCTGTTGCATCTGAAAGTAGAAACTCGCCCGATTACAACGGTATGCGTACTTTTCCCCTAGGCCGTTCTGGTTACTCGTTTCGAGCATCAGAACTGTGATAATTTTGAGTTTCTCAACCGTTTCTTACCTCCAAACTGCCATATCTCGCGAACGGATTGACCAATCCGCAAAATTTCTGTTGCATCTGAAAGTAGAAAGTCGCCCGGATACAACGGTATGCGTACTTTTCCCCTAGACCGTTCTAGTTATGCTTGTCGAGCATCAGAACTGCGAAAATTTTGAGTTTCTCAAGCGTTTCATACCTCCAAACTGCCATATCTCGCGAACGGATTGACTAATCCGCAAAATTTCTGTTGCATCTGAAAGTAGAAACTCGCCCGATTACAACGGTACGCGTACTTTTCCCCTAGTCCGTTCTAGTTATTCGTTTCGAGCATCAGAACTGCGAAAATTTTGAGTTTCTCAAGCGTTTCTTACCTCCAAACTGCCATATCTCGCGAACGGATTGACCAATCCGCAAAATTTCTGTTGCATCTGAAAGTACAAACTCGCCCGATTACAACGGTGTGCGTACTTTTCCCCTAGGCCGTTCTAGTTATTCGTTTCGAGGATCAGAACTGCGAAAATTTTGAGTTTCTCAACCGTTTGTTACCTCCAAACTGCCATATCTCGCGAACGGATTGACCAATCCGCAAAATTTCTGTTGCATCTCAAAGTAGAAAGTCGCTCGATTACAACGGTATGCGTACTTTTCCCCTAGGCCGTTCTAGTTATTCATTTCGAGCATCAGAACTGCGAAAATTTTGAGTTTCTCAAGCGTTTCTTACCTCCAAACTGCCATATCTCGCGAACGGATTGACTAATCCGCAAAATTTCTGTTGCATCTGAAAGTAGAAACTCGCCCGATTACAACGGTATGCGTACTTTTCCCCTAGTCCGTTCTGGTTATTCGTTTCGAGCATCAGAACTGTGAAAATTTTGAGTTTCTCAACCGTTTCTTACCTCCAAACTGCCATATCTCGCGAACTGATTGACCAATCCGCAAAATTTCTGTTGCATCTGAAAGTAGAAAGTCGCCGGATTACAACGGTATGCGTACTTTTCCCCTAGTCCGTTCTAGTTATTCATTTCGAGCATCAGTACAGCGAAAATTTTGAGTTTCTCAAGCGTTTCTTACCTCCAAACTGCCATATCTCGCGAACGGATTGACCAATCCGCAAAATTTCTGTTGCATCTGAAAGTAGAAACTCGCCCGATTACAACGGTATGCGTACTTTTCCCCTAGTCCGTTCTGGTTATTCGTTTCGAGCATCAGAACTGTGAAAATTTTGAGGTTCTCAAGCGTTTCTTACCTCCAAACTGCCATATCTCGCGAACGGATTGACCAATCCGCAAAATTTCTGTTGCATCTGAAAGTAGAAAGTCGCCCGATTACAACGGTATGCGTACTTTTCCCCTAGACCGTTCTAGTTATGCTTGTCGAGCATCAGAACTGCGAAAATTTTGAGGTTCTCAAGCGTTTCTTACCTCCAAACTGCCATATCTCGCGAACGGATTGACCAATCCGCAAAATTTCTGTTGCATCTGAAAGTAGAAACTCGCCCGATTACAACGGTATGCGTACTTTTCCCCTAGGCCGTTCTGGTTACTCGTTTCGAGCATCAGAACTGTGATAATTTTGAGTTTCTCAACCGTTTCTTACCTCCAAACTGCCATATCTCGCGAACGGATTGACCAATCCGCAAAATTTCTGTTGCATCTGAAAGTAGAAAGTCGCCCGGATACAACGGTATGCGTACTTTTCCCCTAGACCGTTCTAGTTATGCTTGTCGAGCATCAGAACTGCGAAAATTTTGAGTTTCTCAAGCGTTTCATACCTCCAAACTGCCATATCTCGAGAACGGATTGACTAATCCGCAAAATTTCTGTTGCATCTGAAAGTAGAAACTCGCCCGATTACAACGGTATGCGTACTTTTCCCCTAGGCCGTTCTAGTTATTCGTTTCGAGCATCAGAACTGCGAAAATTTTGAGTTTCTCAAGCGTTTCTGACCTCCAAACTGCCATATCTCGCGAACGGATTGACCAATCCGCAAAATTTCTGTTGCATCTGAACGTAGAAACTCGCCCGATTACAACGGTATGCGTACTTTTCCCCTAGTCCGTTCTAGTTATTCGTTTCGAGCATCAGAACTGCGAAAATTTTGAGTTTCTCAAGCGTTTCTTACCTCCAAACTGCCATATCTCGCGAACGGATTGACCAATCCGCAAAATTTCTGTTGCATCTGAAAGTAGAAACTCGCCCGATTACAACGGTATGCGTACTTTTCCCCTAGGCCGTTCTATTTATTCGCTTCGAGCATGAGAACTGCGAAAATTTTGGGTTTCTCAAGCGTTGCTTACCTCCAAACTGCCATATCTCGCGAACGGATTGACCAATCCGCAAAATTTCTGTTGCATCTGAAAGTAGAAACTCGCCCGATTACAACGGTATGCGTACTTTTCCCCTAGGCCGTTCTGGTTACTCGTTTCGAGCATCAGAACTGTGATAATTTTGAGTTTCTCAACCGTTTCTTACCTCCAAACTGCCATATCTCGCGAACGGATTGACCAATCCGCAAAATTTCTGTTGCATCTGAAAGTAGAAAGTCGCCCGGATACAACGGTATGCGTACTTTTCCCCTAGACCGTTCTAGTTATGCTTGTCGAGCATCAGAACTGCGAAAATTTTGAGTTTCTCAAGCGTTTCATACCTCCAAACTGCCATATCTCGCGAACGGATTGACCAATCCGCAAAATTTCTGTTGCATCTGAAAGTAGAAACTCGCCCGATTACAACGGTATGCGTACTTTTCCCCTAGTCCGTTCTAGTTATTCGTTTCGAGCATCAGAACTGCGAAAATTTTGAGTTTCTCAAGCGTTTCTTACCTCCAAACTGCCATATCTCGCGAACGGATTGACCAATCCGCAAAATTTCTGTTGCATCTGAAAGTAGAAACTCGCCCGATTACAACTGTATGCGTACTTTTCCCCTAGTCCGTTCTAGTTATTCGTTTCGAGCATCAGAACTGCGAAAATTTTGAGTTTCTCAAGCGTTTCTTACCTACAAACTGCCATATCTCGCGAACGGATTGACCAATCCGCAAAATTTCTGTTGCATCTGAAAGTAGAAACTCGCCCGATTACAACTGTATGCGTACTTTTCCCCTAGGCCGTTCTGGTTATTCGTTTCGAGCATCAGAACTGTGAAAATTTTGAGTTTCTCAACCGTTTGTTACCTCCAAACTGCCATATCTCGCGAACGGATTGTCCAATCCGCAAAATTTCTGTTGCATCTGAAAGTAGAAAGTCGCTCGATTACAACGGTATGCGTACTTTTCCCCTAGGCCGTTCTAGTTATTCATTTCGAGCATCAGAACTGCGAAAATGTTGAGTTTCTCAAGCGTTTCTTACCTACAAACTGCCATATCTCGCGAACGGATTGACCAATCCGCAAAATTTCTGTTGCATCTGAAAGTAGAAAGTCGCCCGATTACAACGGTATGCGTACTTTTCCCCTAGACCGTTCTAGTTATGCTTGTCGAGCATCAGAACTGCGAAAATTTTGAGGTTCTCAAGCGTTTCTTACCTCCAAACTGCCATATCTCGCGAACGGATTGACCAATCCGCAAAATTTCTGTTGCATCTGAAAGTAGAAACTCGCCCGATTACAACGGTATGCGTACTTTTCCCCTAGGCCGTTGTAGTTATTCGCTTCCAGCATGAGAACTGCGAAAATTTTGGGTTTCTCAAGCGTTGCTTACCTCCAAACTGCCATATCTCGCGAACGGATTGACCAATCCGCAAAATTTCTGTTGCATCTGAAAGTAGAAACTCGCCCGATTACAACGGTATGCGTACTTTTCCCCTAGGCCGTTCTGGTTACTCGTTTCGAGCATCAGAACTGTGATAATTTTGAGTTTCTCAACCGTTTCTTACCTCCAAACTGCCATATCTCGCGAACGGATTGACCAATCCGCAAAATTTCTGTTGCATCTGAAAGTAGAAAGTCGCCCGGATACAACGGTATGCGTACTTTTCCCCTAGACCGTTCTAGTTATGCTTGTCGAGCATCAGAACTGCGAAAATTTTGAGTTTCTCAAGCGTTTCATACCTCCAAACTGCCATATCTCGCGAACGGATTGACTAATCCTCAAAATTTCTGTTGCATCTGAAAGTAGAAACTCGCCCGATTACAACGGTATGCGTACTTTTCCCCTAGGCCGTTCTAGTTATTCGTTTCGAGCATCAGAACTGCGAAAATTTTGAGTTTCTCAAGCGTTTCTGACCTCCAAACTGCCATATCTCGCGAACGGATTGACCAATCCGCAAAATTTCTGTTGCATCTGAACGTAGAAACTCGCCCGATTACAACGGTATGCGTACTTTTCCCCTAGTCCGTTCTAGTTATTCGTTTCGAGCATCAGAACTGCGAAAATTTTGAGTTTCTCAAGCATTTCTTACCTCCAAACTGCCATATCTCGCGAACGGATTGACCAATCCGCAAAATTTCTGTTGCATCTGAAAGTAGAAACTCGCCCGATTACAACGGTATGCGTACTTTTCCCCTAGGCCGTTCTATTTATTCGTTTCGAGCATCAGAACTGCGAAAATGTTGAGTTTCTCAAGCGTTTCTTACCTACAAACTGCCATATCTCGCGAACGGATTGACCAATCCGCAAAATTTCTGTTGCATCTGAAAGTAGAAAGTCGCCCGATTACAACGGTGTGCGTACTTTTCCCCTAGACCGTTCTAGTTATGCTTGTCGAGCATCAGAACTGCGAAAATTTTGAGTTTCTCAAGCGTTTCTTACCTCCAAACTGCCATATCTCGCGAACGGATTGACCAATCCGCAAAATTTCTGTTGCATCTGAAAGTAGAAACTCGCCCGATTACAACGGTATGCGTACTTTTCCCCTAGGCCGTTGTAGTTATTCGCTTCGAGCATGAGAACTGCGAAAATTTTGGGTTTCTCAAGCGTTGCTTACCTCCAAACTGCCATATCTCGCGAACGGATTGACCAATCCGCAAAATTTCTGTTGCATCTGAAAGTAGAAACTCGCCCGATTACAACGGTATGCGTACTTTTCCCCTAGGCCGTTCTGGTTACTCGTTTCGAGCATCAGAACTGTGATAATTTTGAGTTTCTCAACCGTTTCTTACCTCCAAACTGCCATATCTCGCGAACGGATTGACCAATCCGCAAAATTTCTGTTGCATCTGAAAGTAGAAAGTCGCCCGGATACAACGGTATGCGTACTTTTCCCCTAGACCGTTCTAGTTATGCTTGTCGAGCATCAGAACTGCGAAAATTTTGAGTTTCTCAAGCGTTTCATACCTCCAAACTGCCATATCTCGCGAACGGATTGACTAATCCGCAAAATTTCTGTTGCATCTGAAAGTAGAAACTCGCCCGATTACAACGGTATGCGTACTTTTCCCCTAGGCCGTTCTAGTTATTCGTTTCGAGCATCAGAACTGCGAAAATTTTGAGTTTCTCAAGCGTTTCTTTCCTCCAAACTGCCATATCTCGCGAACGGATTGACCAATCCGCAAAATTTCTGTTGCATCTGAAAGCAGAAACTCGCCCGATTACAAGGGTATGCGTACTTTTCCCCTTGTCCGTTCTAGTTATTCGTTTCGAGCATCAGAACTGCGAAAATTTTGAGTTTCTTAAGCGTTTCTTACCTCCAAACTGCCATATCTCGCGAACGGATTGACCAATCCGCAAACTTTCTGTTGCATCTGAAAGTAGAAACTCGCCCGATTACAACGGTATGCGTACTTTTCCCCTAGGCCGTTCTGGTTATTCGTTTCGAGCATCAGAACTGTGAAAATTTTGAGTTTCTCAACCGTTTCTTACCTCCAAACTGCCATATCTCGCGAACTGATTGACCAATCCGCAAAATTTCTGTTGCATCTGAAAGTAGAAAGTCGCCGGCTTACAACGGTATGCGTACTTTTCCCCTAGTCCGTTCTAGTTATTCGTTTCGAGCATCAGAACAGCGAAAATTTTGAGTTTCTCAAGCGTTTCTTACCTCCAAACTGCCATATCTCGCGAACGGATTGACCAATCCGCAAAATTTCTGTTGCATCTGAAAGTAGAAACTCGCCCGATTACAACGGTATGCGTACTTTTCCCCTAGGCCGTTCTGGTTACTCGTTTCGAGCATCAGAACTGTGATAATTTTGAGTTTCTCAACCGTTTCTTACCTCCAAACTGCCATATCTCGCGAACGGATTGACCAATCCGCAAAATTTCTGTTGCATCTGAAAGTAGAAAGTCGCCGGATTACAACGGTATGCGTACTTTTCCCCTAGTCCGTTCTAGTTATTCGTTTCGAGCATCAGAACAGCGAAAATTTTGAGTTTCTCAAGCGTTTCTTACCTCCAAACTGCCATATCTCGCGAACGGATTGACCAATCCGCAAAATTTCTGTTGCATCTGAAAGTAGAAACTCGCCCGACTACAACTGTATGCGTACTTTTCCCCTAGACCGTTCTAGTTATGCTTGTCGAGCATCAGAACTGCGAAAATTTTGAGTTTCTCAAGCGTTTCATACCTCCAAACTGCCATATCTCGCGAACGGATTGACTAATCCGCAAAATTTCTGTTGCATCTGAAAGTAGAAACTCGCCCGATTACAACGGTATGCGTACTTTTCCCCTAGTCCGTTCTAGTTATTCGTTTCGAGCATCAGAACTGCGAAAATTTTGAGTTTCTCAAGCGTTTCTGACCTCCAAACTGCCATATCTCGCGAACGGATTGACCAATCCGCAAAATTTCTGTTGCATCTGAACGTAGAAACTCGCCCGATTACAACGGTATGCGTACTTTTCCCCTAGTCCGTTCTAGTTATTCGTTTCGAGCATCAGAACTGCGAAAATTTTGAGTTTCTCAAGCGTTTCTTACCTCCAAACTGCCATATCTCGCGAACGGATTGACCAATCCGCAAAATTTCTGTTGCATCTGAAAGTAGAAACTCGCCCGATTACAACGGTATGCGTACTTTTCCCCTAGGCCGTTCTATTTATTCGTTTCGAGCATCAGAACTGCGAAAATGTTGAGTTTCTCAAGCGTTTCTTACCTACAAACTGCCATATCTCGCGAACGGATTGACCAATCCGCAAAATTTCTGTTGCATCTGAAAGTAGAAAGTCGCCCGATTACAACGGTGTGCGTACTTTTCCCCTAGACCGTTCTAGTTATGCTTGTCGAGCATCAGAACTGCGAAAATTTTGAGTTTCTCAAGCGTTTCTTACCTCCAAACTGCCATATCTCGCGAACGGATTGACCAATCCGCAAAATTTCTGTTGCATCTGAAAGTAGAAACTCGCCCGATTACAACGGTATGCGTACTTTTCCCCTAGGCCGTTGTAGTTATTCGCTTCGAGCATGAGAACTGCGAAAATTTTGGGTTTCTCAAGCGTTGCTTACCTCCAAACTGCCATATCTCGCGAACGGATTGACCAATCCGCAAAATTTCTGTTGCATCTGAAAGTAGAAACTCGCCCGATTACAACGGTATGCGTACTTTTCCCCTAGGCCGTTCTGGTTACTCGTTTCGAGCATCAGAACTGTGATAATTTTGAGTTTCTCAACCGTTTCTTACCTCCAAACTGCCATATCTCGCGAACGGATTGACCAATCCGCAAAATTTCTGTTGCATCTGAAAGTAGAAAGTCGCCCGGATACAACGGTATGCGTACTTTTCCCCTAGACCGTTCTAGTTATGCTTGTCGAGCATCAGAACTGCGAAAATTTTGAGTTTCTCAAGCGTTTCATACCTCCAAACTGCCATATCTCGCGAACGGATTGACTAATCCTCAAAATTTCTGTTGCATCTGAAAGTAGAAACTCGCCCGATTACAACGGTATGCGTACTTTTCCCCTAGGCCGTTCTAGTTATTCGTTTCGAGCATCAGAACTGCGAAAATTTTGAGTTTCTCAAGCGTTTCTGACCTCCAAACTGCCATATCTCGCGAACGGATTGACCAATCCGCAAAATTTCTGTTGCATCTGAACGTAGAAACTCGCCCGATTACAACGGTATGCGTACTTTTCCCCTAGTCCGTTCTAGTTATTCGTTTCGAGCATCAGAACTGCGAAAATTTTGAGTTTCTCAAGCATTTCTTACCTCCAAACTGCCATATCTCGCGAACGGATTGACCAATCCGCAAAATTTCTGTTGCATCTGAAAGTAGAAACTCGCCCGATTACAACGGTATGCGTACTTTTCCCCTAGGCCGTTCTATTTATTCGTTTCGAGCATCAGAACTGCGAAAATGTTGAGTTTCTCAAGCGTTTCTTACCTACAAACTGCCATATCTCGCGAACGGATTGACCAATCCGCAAAATTTCTGTTGCATCTGAAAGTAGAAAGTCGCCCGATTACAACGGTGTGCGTACTTTTCCCCTAGACCGTTCTAGTTATGCTTGTCGAGCATCAGAACTGCGAAAATTTTGAGTTTCTCAAGCGTTTCTTACCTCCAAACTGCCATATCTCGCGAACGGATTGACCAATCCGCAAAATTTCTGTTGCATCTGAAAGTAGAAACTCGCCCGATTACAACGGTATGCGTACTTTTCCCCTAGGCCGTTGTAGTTATTCGCTTCGAGCATGAGAACTGCGAAAATTTTGGGTTTCTCAAGCGTTGCTTACCTCCAAACTGCCATATCTCGCGAACGGATTGACCAATCCGCAAAATTTCTGTTGCATCTGAAAGTAGAAACTCGCCCGATTACAACGGTATGCGTACTTTTCCCCTAGGCCGTTCTGGTTACTCGTTTCGAGCATCAGAACTGTGATAATTTTGAGTTTCTCAACCGTTTCTTACCTCCAAACTGCCATATCTCGCGAACGGATTGACCAATCCGCAAAATTTCTGTTGCATCTGAAAGTAGAAAGTCGCCCGGATACAACGGTATGCGTACTTTTCCCCTAGACCGTTCTAGTTATGCTTGTCGAGCATCAGAACTGCGAAAATTTTGAGTTTCTCAAGCGTTTCATACCTCCAAACTGCCATATCTCGCGAACGGATTGACTAATCCGCAAAATTTCTGTTGCATCTGAAAGTAGAAACTCGCCCGATTACAACGGTATGCGTACTTTTCCCCTAGGCCGTTCTAGTTATTCGTTTCGAGCATCAGAACTGCGAAAATTTTGAGTTTCTCAAGCGTTTCTTTCCTCCAAACTGCCATATCTCGCGAACGGATTGACCAATCCGCAAAATTTCTGTTGCATCTGAAAGCAGAAACTCGCCCGATTACAAGGGTATGCGTACTTTTCCCCTTGTCCGTTCTAGTTATTCGTTTCGAGCATCAGAACTGCGAAAATTTTGAGTTTCTTAAGCGTTTCTTACCTCCAAACTGCCATATCTCGCGAACGGATTGACCAATCCGCAAACTTTCTGTTGCATCTGAAAGTAGAAACTCGCCCGATTACAACGGTATGCGTACTTTTCCCCTAGGCCGTTCTGGTTATTCGTTTCGAGCATCAGAACTGTGAAAATTTTGAGTTTCTCAACCGTTTCTTACCTCCAAACTGCCATATCTCGCGAACTGATTGACCAATCCGCAAAATTTCTGTTGCATCTGAAAGTAGAAAGTCGCCGGCTTACAACGGTATGCGTACTTTTCCCCTAGTCCGTTCTAGTTATTCGTTTCGAGCATCAGAACAGCGAAAATTTTGAGTTTCTCAAGCGTTTCTTACCTCCAAACTGCCATATCTCGCGAACGGATTGACCAATCCGCAAAATTTCTGTTGCATCTGAAAGTAGAAACTCGCCCGATTACAACGGTATGCGTACTTTTCCCCTAGGCCGTTCTGGTTACTCGTTTCGAGCATCAGAACTGTGATAATTTTGAGTTTCTCAACCGTTTCTTACCTCCAAACTGCCATATCTCGCGAACGGATTGACCAATCCGCAAAATTTCTGTTGCATCTGAAAGTAGAAAGTCGCCGGATTACAACGGTATGCGTACTTTTCCCCTAGTCCGTTCTAGTTATTCGTTTCGAGCATCAGAACAGCGAAAATTTTGAGTTTCTCAAGCGTTTCTTACCTCCAAACTGCCATATCTCGCGAACGGATTGACCAATCCGCAAAATTTCTGTTGCATCTGAAAGTAGAAACTCGCCCGACTACAACTGTATGCGTACTTTTCCCCTAGACCGTTCTAGTTATGCTTGTCGAGCATCAGAACTGCGAAAATTTTGAGTTTCTCAAGCGTTTCATACCTCCAAACTGCCATATCTCGCGAACGGATTGACTAATCCGCAAAATTTCTGTTGCATCTGAAAGTAGAAACTCGCCCGATTACAACGGTATGCGTACTTTTCCCCTAGTCCGTTCTAGTTATTCGTTTCGAGCATCAGAACTGCGAAAATTTTGAGTTTCTCAAGCGTTTCTGACCTCCAAACTGCCATATCTCGCGAACGGATTGACCAATCCGCAAAATTTCTGTTGCATCTGAACGTAGAAACTCGCCCGATTACAACGGTATGCGTACTTTTCCCCTAGTCCGTTCTAGTTATTCGTTTCGAGCATCAGAACTGCGAAAATTTTGAGTTTCTCAAGCGTTTCTTACCTCCAAACTGCCATATCTCGCGAACGGATTGACCAATCCGCAAAATTTCTGTTGCATCTGAAAGTAGAAACTCGCCCGATTACAACGGTATGCGTACTTTTCCCCTAGGCCGTTCTATTTATTCGTTTCGAGCATCAGAACTGCGAAAATGTTGAGTTTCTCAAGCGTTTCTTACCTACAAACTGCCATATCTCGCGAACGGATTGACCAATCCGCAAAATTTCTGTTGCATCTGAAAGTAGAAAGTCGCCCGATTACAACGGTGTGCGTACTTTTCCCCTAGACCGTTCTAGTTATGCTTGTCGAGCATCAGAACTGCGAAAATTTTGAGTTTCTCAAGCGTTTCTTACCTCCAAACTGCCATATCTCGCGAACGGATTGACCAATCCGCAAAATTTCTGTTGCATCTGAAAGTAGAAACTCGCCCGATTACAACGGTATGCGTACTTTTCCCCTAGGCCGTTGTAGTTATTCGCTTCGAGCATGAGAACTGCGAAAATTTTGGGTTTCTCAAGCGTTGCTTACCTCCAAACTGCCATATCTCGCGAACGGATTGACCAATCCGCAAAATTTCTGTTGCATCTGAAAGTAGAAACTCGCCCGATTACAACGGTATGCGTACTTTTCCCCTAGGCCGTTCTGGTTACTCGTTTCGAGCATCAGAACTGTGATAATTTTGAGTTTCTCAACCGTTTCTTACCTCCAAACTGCCATATCTCGCGAACGGATTGACCAATCCGCAAAATTTCTGTTGCATCTGAAAGTAGAAAGTCGCCCGGATACAACGGTATGCGTACTTTTCCCCTAGACCGTTCTAGTTATGCTTGTCGAGCATCAGAACTGCGAAAATTTTGAGTTTCTCAAGCGTTTCATACCTCCAAACTGCCATATCTCGCGAACGGATTGACCAATCCGCAAACTTTCTGTTGCATCTGAAAGTAGAAACTCGCCCGATTACAACGGTATGCGTACTTTTCCCCTAGGCCGTTCTAGTTATTCGTTTCGAGCATCAGAACTGCGAAAATTTTGAGTTTCTCAAGCGTTTCTTTCCTCCAAACTGCCATATCTCGCGAACGGATTGACCAATCCGCAAAATTTCTGTTGCATCTGAAAGCAGAAACTCGCCCGATTACAAGGGTATGCGTACTTTTCCCCTTGTCCGTTCTAGTTATTCGTTTCGAGCATCAGAACTGCGAAAATTTTGAGTTTCTTAAGCGTTTCTTACCTCCAAACTGCCATATCTCGCGAACGGATTGACCAATCCGCAAACTTTCTGTTGCATCTGAAAGTAGAAACTCGCCCGATTACAACGGTATGCGTACTTTTCCCCTAGGCCGTTCTGGTTATTCGTTTCGAGCATCAGAACTGTGAAAATTTTGAGTTTCTCAACCGTTTCTTACCTCCAAACTGCCATATCTCGCGAACTGATTGACCAATCCGCAAAATTTCTGTTGCATCTGAAAGTAGAAAGTCGCCGGCTTACAACGGTATGCGTACTTTTCCCCTAGTCCGTTCTAGTTATTCGTTTCGAGCATCAGAACAGCGAAAATTTTGAGTTTCTCAAGCGTTTCTTACCTCCAAACTGCCATATCTCGCGAACGGATTGACCAATCCGCAAAATTTCTGTTGCATCTGAAAGTAGAAACTCGCCCGATTACAACGGTATGCGTACTTTTCCCCTAGGCCGTTCTGGTTACTCGTTTCGAGCATCAGAACTGTGATAATTTTGAGTTTCTCAACCGTTTCTTACCTCCAAACTGCCATATCTCGCGAACGGATTGACCAATCCGCAAAATTTCTGTTGCATCTGAAAGTAGAAAGTTGCCGGATTACAACGGTATGCGTACTTTTCCCCTAGTCCGTTCTAGTTATTCGTTTCGAGCATCAGAACTGCGAAAATTTTGAGTTTCTCAAGCGTTTCTGACCTCCAAACTGCCATATCTCGCGAACGGATTGACCAATCCGCAAAATTTCTGTTGCATCTGAACGTAGAAACTCGCCCGATTACAACGGTATGCGTACTTTTCCCCTAGTCCGTTCTAGTTATTCGTTTCGAGCATCAGAACTGCGAAAATTTTGAGTTTCTCAAGCGTTTCTTACATACAAACTGCCATATCTCGCGAACGGATTGACCAATCCGCAAAATTTCTGTTGCATCTGAAAGTAGAAACTCGCCCGATTACAACGGTATGCGTACTTTTCCCCTAGGCCGTTCTGGTTATTCGTTTCGAGCATCAGAACTGTGAAAATTTTGAGTTTCTCAACCGTTTCTTACCTCCAAACTGCCATATCTCGCGAACGGATTGACCCATCCGCAAAATTTCTGTTGCATCTGAAAGTAGAAAGTCGCCCGATTACAACGGTATGCGTACTTTTCCCCTAGGCCGTTCTAGTTATTCATTTCGAGCATCAGAACTGCGAAAATTTTGAGTTTCTCAAGCGTTTCTTACCTCCAAACTGCCATATCTCGCGAACGGATTGACTAATCCGCAAAATTTCTGTTGCATCTGAAAGTAGAAACTCGCCCGATTACAACGGTATGCGTACTTTTCCCCTAGGCCGTTCTAGTTATTCGTTTCGAGCATCAGAACTGCGAAAATTTTGAGTTTCTCAAGCGTTTCTGACATCCAAACTGCCATATCTCGCGAACGGATTGACCAATCCGCAAAATTTCTGTTGCATCTGAACGTAGAAACTCGCCCGATTACAACGGTATGCGTACTTTTCCCCTAGTCCGTTCTAGTTATTCGTTTCGAGCATCAGAACTGCGAAAATTTTGAGTTTCTCAAGCGTTTCTTACCTACAAACTGCCATATCTCGCGAACGGATTGACCAATCCGCAAAATTTCTGTTGCGTCTGAAAGTAGAAACTCGCCCGATTACAACGGTATGCGTACTTTTCCCCTAGACCGTTCTAGTTATGCTTGTCGAGCATCAGAACTGCGAAAATTTTGAGTTTCTCAAGCGCTTCTTACCTCCAAACTGCCATATCTCGCGAACGGATTGACCAATCCGCAAAATTTCTGTTGCATCTGAAAGTAGAAACTCGCCCGATTACAACGGTATGCGTACTTTTCCCCTAGGCCGTTCTGGTTACTCGTTTCGAGCATCAGAACTGTGATAATTTTGAATTTCTCAACCGTTTCTTACCTCCAAACTGCCATATCTCGCGAACGGATTGACCAATCCGCAAAATTTCTGTTGCATCTGAAAGTAGAAACTCGCCCGATTACAACGGTATGCGTACTTTTCCCCTAGTCCGTTCTAGTTATTCGTTTCGAGCATCAGAACTGCGAAAATTTTGAGTTTCTCAAGTGTTTCTTACGTCCAAACTGCCATATCTAGCGAACGGATTGACCAATCCGCAAAATTTCTGTTGCATCTGAACGTAGAAACTCGCCCGATTACAACGGTATGCGTACTTTTCCCCTAGTCCGTTCTAGTTATTCGTTTCGAGCATCAGAACTGCGAAAATTTTGAGTTTCTCAAGCGTTTCTTACCTACAAACTGCCATATCTCGCGAACGGATTGACCAATCCGCAAAATTTCTGTTGCATCTGAAAGTAGAAACTCGCCCGATTACAACGGTATGCGTACTTTTCCCCTAGGCCGTTCTTGTTATTCGTTTCGAGCATCAGAACTGTGAAAATTTTGATTTTCTCAACCGTTTCTTACCTCCAAACTGCCATATATCGCGAACGGATTGACCCATCCGCAAAATTTCTGTTGCATCTGAAAGTAGAAAGTCGCCCGATTACAACGGTATGCGTACTTTTCCCCTAGGCCGTTCTAGTTATTCATTTCGAGCATCAGAACTGCGAAAATTTTGAGTTTCTCAAGCGTTTCTTACCTCCAAACTGCCATATCTCGCGAACGGATTGACTAATCCGCAAAATTTCTGTTGCATCTGAAAGTAGAAACTCGCCCGATTACAACGGTATGCGTACTTTTCCCCTAGGCCGTTCTAGTTATTCGTTTCGAGCATCAGAACTGCGAAAATTTTGAGTTTCTCAAGCGTTTCTGACCTCCAAACTGCCATATCTCGCGAACGGATTGACCAATCCGCAAAATTTCTGTTGCATCTGAACGTAGAAACTCGCCCGATTACAACGGTATGCGTACTTTTCCCCTAGTCCGTTCTAGTTATTCGTTTCGAGCATCAGAACTGCGAAAATTTTGAGTTTCTCAAGCGTTTCTTACATACAAACTGCCATATCTCGCGAACGGATTGACCAATCCGCAAAATTTCTGTTGCATCTGAAAGTAGAAACTCGCCCGATTACAACGGTATGCGTACTTTTCCCCTAGGCCGTTCTGGTTATTCGTTTCGAGCATCAGAACTGTGAAAATTTTGAGTTTCTCAACCGTTTCTTACCTCCAAACTGCCATATCTCGCGAACGGATTGACCCATCCGCAAAATTTCTGTTGCATCTGAAAGTAGAAAGTCGCCCGATTACAACGGTATGCGTACTTTTCCCCTAGGCCGTTCTAGTTATTCATTTCGAGCATCAGAACTGCGAAAATTTTGAGTTTCTCAAGCGTTTCTTACCTCCAAACTGCCATATCTCGCGAACGGATTGACTAATCCGCAAAATTTCTGTTGCATCTGAAAGTAGAAACTCGCCCGATTACAACGGTATGCGTACTTTTCCCCTAGGCCGTTCTAGTTATTCGTTTCGAGCATCAGAACTGCGAAAATTTTGAGTTTCTCAAGCGTTTCTGACATCCAAACTGCCATATCTCGCGAACGGATTGACCAATCCGCAAAATTCTGTTGCATCTGAACGTAGAAACTCGCCCGATTACAACGGTATGCGTACTCTTCCCCTAGTCCGTTCTAGTTATTCGTTTCGAGCATCAGAACTGCGAAAATTTTGAGTTTCTCAAGCGTTTCTTACCTACAAACTGCCATATCTCGCGAACGGATTGACCAATCCGCAAAATTTCTGTTGCGTCTGAAAGTAGAAACTCGCCCGATTACAACGGTATGCGTACTTTTCCCCTAGACCGTTCTAGTTATGCTTGTCGAGCATCAGAACTGCGAAAATTTTGAGTTTCTCAAGCGTTTCTTACCTCCAAACTGCCATATCTCGCGAACGGATTGACCAATCCGCAAAATTTCTGTTGCATCTGAAAGTAGAAACTCGCCCGATTACAACGGTATGCGTACTTTTCCCCTAGGCCGTTCTGGTTACTCGTTTCGAGCATCAGAACTGTGATAATTTTGAATTTCTCAACCGTTTCTTACCTCCAAACTGCCATATCTCGCGAACGGATTGACCAATCCGCAAAATTTCTGTTGCATCTGAAAGTAGAAACTCGCCCGATTACAACGGTATGCGTACTTTTCCCCTAGGACGTCCTGGTTATTCGTTTCGAGCATCAGAACTGCGAAAATGTTGAGTTTCTCAAGCGTTTCTTACCTCCAAACTGCCATATCTAGCGAACGGATTGACCAATCCGCAAAATTTCTGTTGCATCTGAACGTAGAAACTCGCCCGATTACAACGGTATGCGTACTCTTCCCCTAGTCCGTTCTAGTTATTCGTTTCGA
Organism: Ptiloglossa arizonensis; assembly: GCF_051014685.1. Lineage (NCBI taxonomy): Eukaryota > Metazoa > Arthropoda > Insecta > Hymenoptera > Colletidae > Ptiloglossa > Ptiloglossa arizonensis. The sequence continues at coordinate 87,078 of NW_027479245.1, read as the reverse complement.
GCATCAGAACTGCGAAAATTTTGAGTTTCTCAAGCGTTTCTTACCTACAAACTGCCATATCTCGCGAACGGATTGACCAATCCGCAAAATTTCTGTTGCATCTGAAAGTAGAAACTCGCCCGATTACAACGGTATGCGTACTTTTCCCCTAGGCCGTTCTGGTTATTCGTTTCGAGCATCAGAACTGTGAAAATTTTGAGTTTCTCAACCGTTTCTTACCTCCAAACTGCCATATCTCGCGAACGGATTGACCCATCCGCAAAATTTCTGTTGCATCTGAAAGTAGAAAGTCGCCCGGATAGAACGGTATGCGTACTTTTCCCCTAGACCGTTCTAGTTATGCTTGTCGAGCATCAGAACTGCGAAAATTTTGAGTTTCTCAAGCGTTTCATACCTCCAAACTGCCATATCTCGCGAACGGATTGACTAATCCGCAAAATTTCTGCTGCATCTGAAAGTAGAAACTCGCCCGATTACAACGGTATGCGTACTTTTCCCCTAGGCCGTTCTAGTTATTCGTTTCGAGCATCAGAACTGCGAAAATTTTGAGTTTCTCAAGCGTTTCTTACCTCCAAACTGCCATATCTCGCGAACGGATTGACCAATCCGCAAAATTTCTGTTGCATCTGAAAGTAGAAACTCGCCCGATTACAACGGTATGCGTACTTTTCCCCTAGTCCGTTCTAGTTATTCGTTTCGAGCATCAGAACTGCGAAAATTTTGAGTTTCTCAAGCGTTTCTTACCTCCAAACTGCCATATCTCGCGAACGGATTGACCAATCCGCAAAATTTCTGTTGCATCTGAAAGTAGAAACTCGCCCGATTACAACGGTATGCGTACTTTTCCCCTAGGCCGTTCTGGTTATTCGTTTCGAGCATCAGAACTGTGAAAATTTTGAGTTTCTCAAACGTTTCTTACCTCCAGACTGCCATATCTCGCGAACTGATTGACCAATCCGCAAAATTTCTGTTGCATCTGAAAGTAGAAAGTCGCCCGATTACAACGGTATGCGTACTTTTCCCCTAGTCCGTTCTAGTTATTCGTTTCGAGCATCAGAACTGCGAAAATTTTGAGTTTCTCAAGCGTTTCTTACCTACAAACAGCCATATCTCGCGAACGGATTGACCAATCCGCAAAATTTCTGTTGCATCTGAACGTAGAAACTCGCCCGATTACAACGGTATGCGTACTTTTCCCCTAGTCCGTTCTAGTTATTCGTTTCGAGCATCAGAACTGCGAAAATTTTGAGTTTCTCAAGCGTTTCTTACCTCCAAACTGCCATATCTCGCGAACGGATTGACCAATCCGCAAAATTTCTGTTGCATCTGAAAGTAGAAACTCGCCCGATTACAACGGTATGCGTACTTTTCCCCTAGGCCGTTCTATTTATTCGTTTCGAGCATCAGAACTGCGAAAATGTTGAGTTTCTCAAGCGTTTCTTACCTACAAACTGCCATATCTCGCGAACGGATTGACCAATCGGCAAAATTTCTGTTGCATCTGAAAGTAGAAAGTCGCCCGATTATAACGGTATGCGTACTTTTCCCCTAGACCGTTCTAGTTATGCTTGTCGAGCATCAGAACTGCGAAAATTTTGAGTTTCTCAAGCGTTTCTTATCTCCAAACTGCCATATCTCGCGAACGGATTGACCAATCCGCAAAATTTCTGTTGCATCTGAAAGTAGAAACTCGCCCGATTACAACGGTATGCGTACTTTTCCCCTAGGTCGTTGTAGTTATTCGCTTCGAGCATGAGAACTGCGAAAATTTTGGGTTTCTCAAGCGTTGCTTACCTCCAAACTGCCATATCTCGCGAACGGATTGACCAATCCGCAAAATTTCTGTTGCATCCGAAAGTAGAAACTCGCCCGATTACAACGGTATGCGTACTTTTCCCCTAGGCCGTTCTGGTTACTCGTTTCGAGCATCAGAACTGTGATAATTTTGAGTTTCTCAACCGTTTCTTACCTCCAAACTGCCATATCTCGCGAACGGATTGACCAATCCGCAAAATTTCTGTTGCATCTGAAAGTAGAAAGTCGCCCGGATACAACGGTATGCGTACTTTTCCCCTAGACCGTTCTAGTTATGCTTGTCGAGCATCAGAACTGCGAAAATTTTGAGTTTCTCAAGCGTTTCTTACCTACAAACTGCCATAGCTCGCGAACGGATTGACCAATCCGCAAAATTTCTGTTGCATCTGAAAGTAGAAACTCGCCCGATTACAACTGTATGCGTACTTTTCCCCTAGGCCGTTCTAGTTATTCGTTTCGAGCATCAGAACTGCGAAAATTTTGAGTTTCTCAAGCGTTTCTTACCTCCAAACTGCCATATCTCGCGAACGGATTGACCAATCCGCAAAATTTCTGTTGCATCTGAAAGTAGAAACTCGCCCGATTACAACGGTATGCGTACTTTTCCCCTAGTCCGTTCTAGTTATTCGTTTCGAGCATCAGAACTGCGAAAATTTTGAGTTTCTCAAGCGTTTCTTACCTCCAAACTGCCATATCTCGCGAACGGATTGACCAATCCGCAAAATTTCTGTTGCATCTGAACGTAGAAACTCGCCCGATTACAACGGTATGCGTACTTTTCCCCTAGTCCGTTCTAGTTATTCGTTTCGAGCATCAGAACTGCGAAAATTTTGAGTTTCTCAAGCGTTTCTTACCTCCAAACTGCCATATCTCGCGAACGGATTGACAAATCCGCAAAATTTCTGTTGCATCTGAAAGTAGAAACTCGCCCGATTACAACGGTATGCGTACTTTTCCCCTAGGCCGTTCTATTTATTCGTTTCGAGCATCAGAACTGCGAAAATGTTGAGTTTCTCAAGCGTTTCTTACCTACAAACTGCCATATCTCGCGAACGGATTGACCAATCGGCAAAATTTCTGTTGCATCTGAAAGTAGAAAGTCGCCCGATTATAACGGTATGCGTACTTTTCCCCTAGACCGTTCTAGTTATGCTTGTCGAGCATCAGAACTGCGAAAATTTTGAGTTTCTCAAGCGTTTCTTATCTCCAAACTGCCATATCTCGCGAACGGATTGACCAATCCGCAAAATTTCTGTTGCATCTGAAAGTAGAAACTCGCCCGATTACAACGGTATGCGTACTTTTCCCCTAGGCCGTTCTAGTTATTCGTTTCGAGCATCAGAACTGCGAAAATTTTGAGTTTCTCAAGCGTTTCTGACCTCCAAACTGCCATATCTCGCGAACGGATTGACCAATCCGCAAAATTTCTGTTGCATCTGAACGTAGAAACTCGCCCGATTACAACGGTATGCGTACTTTTCCCCTAGTCCGTTCTAGTTATTCGTTTCGAGCATCAGAACTGCGAAAATTTTGAGTTTCTCAAGCGTTTCTTACCTACAAACTGCCATATCTCGCGAACGGATTGACCAATCCGCAAAATTTCTGTTGCATCTGAAAGTAGAAACTCGCCCGATTACAACTGTATGCGTACTTTTCCCCTAGGCCGTTCTGGTTATTCGTTTCGAGCATCAGAACTGTGAAAATTTTGAGTTTCTCAACCGTTTGTTACCTCCAAACTGCCATATCTCGCGAACGGATTGACCAATCGGCAAAATTTCTGTTGCATCTGAAAGTAGAAAGTCGCCCGATTACAACGGTATGCGTACTTTTCCCCTAGACCGTTCTAGTTATGCTTGTCGAGCATCAGAACTGCGAAAATTTTGAGGTTCTCAAGCGTTTCTTACCTCCAAACTGCCATATCTCGCGAACGGATTGACCAATCCGCAAAATTTCTGTTGCATCTGAAAGTAGAAACTCGCCCGATTACAACGGTATGCGTACTTTTCCCCTAGGCCGTTGTAGTTATTCGCTTCGAGCATGAGAACTGCGAAAATTTTGGGTTTCTCAAGCGTTGCTTACCTCCAAACTGCCATATATCGCGAACGGATTGACCAATCCGCAAAATTTCTGTTGCATCTGAAAGTAGAACCTCGCCCGATTACAACGGTATGCGTACTTTTCCCCTAGGCCGTTCTGGTTACTCGTTTCGAGCATCAGAACTGTGATAATTTTGAGTTTCTCAACCGTTTCTTACCTCCAAACTGCCATATCTCGCGAACGGATTGACCAATCCGCAAAATTTCTGTTGCATCTGAAAGTAGAAAGTCGCCCGGATACAACGGTATGCGTACTTTTCCCCTAGACCGTTCTAGTTATGCTTGTCGAGCATCAGAACTGCGAAAATTTTGAGGTTCTCAAGCGTTTCTTACCTCCAAACTGCCATATCTCGCGAACGGATTGACCAATCCGCAAAATTTCTGTTGCATCTGAAAGTAGAAACTCGCCCGATTACAACGGTATGCGTACTTTTCCCCTAGGCCGTTGTAGTTATTCGCTTCGAGCATGAGAACTGCGAAAATTTTGGGTTTCTCAAGCGTTGCTTACCTCCAAACTGCCATATATCGCGAACGGATTGACCAATCCGCAAAATTTCTGTTGCATCTGAAAGTAGAACCTCGCCCGATTACAACGGTATGCGTACTTTTCCCCTAGGCCGTTCTGGTTACTCGTTTCGAGCATCAGAACTGTGATAATTTTGAGTTTCTCAACCGTTTCTTACCTCCAAACTGCCATATCTCGCGAACGGATTGACCAATCCGCAAAATTTCTGTTGCATCTGAAAGTAGAAAGTCGCCCGGATACAACGGTATGCGTACTTTTCCCCTAGACCGTTCTAGTTATGCTTGTCGAGCATCAGAACTGCGAAAATTTTGAGTTTCTCAAGCGTTTCATACCTCCAAACTGCCATATCTCGCGAACGGATTGACTAATCCGCAAAATTTCTGTTGCATCTGAAAGTAGAAACTCGCCCGATTACAACGGTATGCGTACTTTTCCCCTAGTCCGTTCTAGTTATTCGTTTCGAGCATCAGAACTGCGAAAATTTTGAGTTTCTCAAGCGTTTCTTACCTCCAAACTGCCATATCTCGCGAACGGATTGACCAATCCGCAAAATTTCTGTTGCATCTGAAAGTACAAACTCGCCCGATTACAACGGTGTGCGTACTTTTCCCCTAGGCCGTTCTAGTTATTCGTTTCGAGCATCAGAACTGCGAAAATTTTGAGTTTCTCAACCGTTTGTTACCTCCAAACTGCCATATCTCGCGAACGGATTGACCAATCCGCAAAATTTCTGTTGCATCTGAAATTAGAAACTCGCCCGATTACAACGGTATGCGTACTTTTCCCCTAGTCCGTTCTGGTTATTCGTTTCGAGCATCAGAACTGTGAAAATTTTGAGTTTCTCAACCGTTTCTTACCTCCAAACTGCCATATCTCGCGAACTGATTGACCAATCCGCAAAATTTCTGTTGCATCTGAAAGTAGAAAGTCGCCGGATTACAACGGTATGCGTACTTTTCCCCTAGTCCGTTCTAGTTATTCATTTCGAGCATCAGTACAGCGAAAATTTTGAGTTTCTCAAGCGTTTCTTACCTCCAAACTGCCATATCTCGCGAACGGATTGACCAATCCGCAAAATTTCTGTTGCATCTGAAAGTAGAAACTCGCCCGATTACAACGTTATGCGTACTTTTCCCCTAGGCCGTTCTAGTTATTCGTTTCGAGCATCAGAACTGCGAAAATGTTGAGTTTCTCAAGCGTTTTTTACCTACAAACTGCCATATCTCGCGAACGGATTGACCAATCCGCAAAATTTCTGTTGCATCTGAAAGTAGAAACTCGCCCGATTACAACGGTATGCGTACTTTTCCCCTAGGCCGTTCTGGTTATTCGTTTCGAGCATCAGAACTGTGAAAATTTTGAGTTTCTCAAGCGTTTCTTACCTCCAAACTGCCATATCTCGCGAACGGATTGACCAATCCGCAAAATTTCTGTTGCATCTGAAAGTAGAAAGTCGCCCGATTACAACGGTATGCGTACTTTTCCCCTAGGCCGTTCTAGTTATTCATTTCGAGCATCGGAACTGCGAAAATTTTGAGTTTCTCAAGCGTTTCTTACCTCCAAACTGCCATATCTCGCGAACGGATTGACTAATCCGCAAAATTTCTGTTGCATCTGAAAGTAGAAACTCGCCCGATTACAACGGTATGCGTACTTTTCCCCTAGGCCGTTCTAGTTATTCGTTTCGAGCATCAGAACTGCGAAAATTTTGAGTTTCTCAAGCGTTTCTGACCTCCAAACTGCCATATCTCGCGAACGGATTGACCAATCCGCAAAATTTCTGTTGCATCTGAACGTAGAAACTCGCCCGATTACAACGGTATGCGTACTTTTCCCCTAGTCCGTTCTAGTTATTCGTTTCGAGCATCAGAACTGCGAAAATTTTGAGTTTCTCAAGCGTTTCTTACATCCAAACTGCCATATCTCGCGAACGGATTGACCAATCCGCAAAATTTCTGTTGCATCTGAAAGTAGAAACTCGCCCGATTACAACGGTATGCGTACTTTTCCCCTAGGCCGTTCTATTTATTCGTTTCGAGCATCAGAACTGCGAAAATGTTGAGTTTCTCAAGCGTTTCTTACCTACAAACTGCCATATCTCGCGAACGGATTGACCAATCCGCAAAATTTCTGTTGCATCTGAAAGTAGAAAGTCGCCCGATTACAACGGTGTGCGTACTTTTCCCCTAGACCGTTCTAGTTATGCTTGTCGAGCACCAGAACTGCGAAAATTTTGAGTTTCTCAAGCGTTTCTTACCTCCAAACTGCCATATCTCGCGAACGGATTGACCAATCCGCAAAATTTCTGTTGCATCTGAAAGTAGAAACTCGCCCGATTACAACGGTATGCGTACTTTTCCCCTAGGCCGTTGTAGTTATTCGCTTCGAGCATGAGAACTGCGAAAATTTTGGGTTTCTCAAGCGTTGCTTACCTCCAAACTGCCATATCTCGCGAACGGATTGACCAATCCGCAAAATTTCTGTTGTATCTGAAAGTAGAAACTCGCCCGATTACAACGGTATGCGTACTTTTCCCCTAGGCCGTTCTGGTTACTCGTTTCGAGCATCAGAACTGTGATAATTTTGAGTTTCTCAACCGTTTCTTACCTCCAAACTGCCATATCTCGCGAACGGATTGACCAATCCGCAAAATTTCTGTTGCATCTGAAAGTAGAAAGTCGCCCGGATACAACGGTATGCGTACTTTTCCCCTAGACCGTTCTAGTTATGCTTGTCGAGCATCAGAACTGCGAAAATTTTGAGTTTCTCAAGCGTTTCATACTTCCAAACTGCCATATCTCGCGAACGGATTGATTAATCCGCAAAATTTCTGTTGCATCTGAAAGTAGAAACTCGCCCGATTACAACGGTATGCGTACTTTTCCCCTAGGCCGTTCTAGTTATTCGTTTCGAGCATCAGAACTGCGAAAATTTTGAGTTTCTCAAGCGTTTCTTTCCTCCAAACTGCCATATCTCGCGAACGGATTGACCAATCCGCAAAATTTCTGTTGCATCTGAAAGCAGAAACTCGCCCGATTACAAGGGTATGCGTACTTTTCCCCTTGTCCGTTCTAGTTATTCGTTTCGAGCATCAGAACTGCGAAAATTTTGAGTTTCTTAAGCGTTTCTTACCTCCAAACTGCCATATCTCGCGAACGGATTGACCAATCCGCAAACTTTCTGTTGCATCTGAAAGTAGAAACTCGCCCGATTACAACGGTATGCGTACTTTTCCCCTAGGCCGTTCTGGTTATTCGTTTCGAGCATCAGAACTGTGAAAATTTTGAGTTTCTCAACCGTTTCTTACCTCCAAACTGCCATATCTCGCGAACTGATTGACCAATCCGCAAAATTTCTGTTGCATCTGAAAGTAGAAAGTCGCCGGATTACAACGGTATGCGTACTTTTCCCCTAGTCCGTTCTAGTTATTCGTTTCGAGCATCAGAACAGCGAAAATTTTGAGTTTCTCAAGCGTTTCTTACCTCCAAACTGCCATATCTCGCGAACGGATTGACCAATCCGCAAAATTTCTGTTGCATCTGAAAGTAGAAACTCGCCCGATTACAACTGTATGCGTACTTTTCCCCTAGGCCGTTCTGGTTATTCGTTTCGAGCATCAGAACTGTGAAAATTTTGAGTTTCTCAACCGTTTGTTACCCCCAAACTGACATATCTCGCGAACGGATTGACCAATCCGCAAAATTTCTGTTGCATCTGAAAGTAGAAAGTCGCTCGATTACAACGGTATGCGTACTTTTCCCCTAGGCCGTTCTAGTTATCCATTTCGAGCATCAGAACTGCGAAAATTTTGAGTTTCTCAAGCGTTTCTTACCTCCAAACTGCCATATCTCGCGAACGGATAGACTAATCCGCAAAATTTCTGTTGCATCTGAAAGTAGAAACTCGCCCGATTACAACGGTATGCGTACTTTTCCCCTAGGCCGTTCTAGTTATTCGTTTCGAGCATCAGAACTGCGAAAATTTTGAGTTTCTCAAGCGTTTCTGACCTCCAAACTGCCATATCTCGCGAACGGATTGACCAATCCGCAAAATTTCTGTTGCATCTGAACGTAGAAACTCGCCCGATTACAACGGTATGCGTACTTTTCCCCTAGTCCGTTCTAGTTATTCGTTTCGAGCATCAGAACTGCGAAAATTTTGAGTTTCTCAAGCGTTTCTTACATCCAAACTGCCATATCTCGCGAACGGATTGACCAATCCGCAAAATTTCTGTTGCATCTGAAAGTAGAAACTCGCCCGATTACAACGGTATGCGTACTTTTCTCCTAGGCCGTTCTATTTATTCGTTTCGAGCATCAGAACTGCGAAAATGTTGAGTTTCTCAAGCGTTTCTTACCTACAAACTGCCATATCTCGCGAACGGATTGACCAATCCGCAAAATTTCTGTTGTATCTGAAAGTAGAAACTCGCCCGATTACAACGGTATGCGTACTTTTCCCCTAGGCCGTTCTGGTTACTCGTTTCGAGCATCAGAACTGTGATAATTTTGAGTTTCTCAACCGTTTCTTACCTCCAAACTGCCATATCTCGCGAACGGATTGACCAATCCGCAAAATTTCTGTTGCATCTGAAAGTAGAAAGTCGCCCGGATACAACGGTATGCGTACTTTTCCCCTAGACCGTTCTAGTTATGCTTGTCGAGCATCAGAACTGCGAAAATTTTGAGTTTCTCAAGCGTTTCATACTTCCAAACTGCCATATCTCGCGAACGGATTGACTAATCCGCAAAATTTCTGTTGCATCTGAAAGTAGAAACTCGCCCGATTACAACGGTATGCGTACTTTTCCCCTAGGCCGTTCTAGCTATTCGTTTCGAGCATCAGAACTGCGAAAATTTTGAGTTTCTCAAGCGTTTCTTTCCTCCAAACTGCCATATCTCGCGAACGGATTGACCAATCCGCAAAATTTCTGTTGCATCTGAAAGCAGAAACTCGCCCGATTACAAGGGTATGCGTACTTTTCCCCTTGTCCGTTCTAGTTATTCGTTTCGAGCATCAGAACTGCGAAAATTTTGAGTTTCTTAAGCGTTTCTTACCTCCAAACTGCCATATCTCGCGAACGGATTGACCAATCCGCAAACTTTCTGTTGCATCTGAAAGTAGAAACTCGCCCGATTACAACGGTATGCGTACTTTTCCCCTAGGCCGTTCTGGTTATTCGTTTCGAGCATCAGAACTGTGAAAATTTTGAGTTTCTCAACCGTTTCTTACCTCCAAACTGCCATATCTCGCGAACTGATTGACCAATCCGCAAAATTTCTGTTGCATCTGAAAGTAGAAAGTCGCCGGATTACAACGGTATGCGTACTTTTCCCCTAGTCCGTTCTAGTTATTCGTTTCGAGCATCAGAACAGCGAAAATTTTGAGTTTCTCAAGCGTTTCTTACCTCCAAACTGCCATATCTCGCGAACGGATTGACCAATCCGCAAAATTTCTGTTGCATCTGAAAGTAGAAACTCGCCCGATTACAACTGTATGCGTACTTTTCCCCTAGGCCGTTCTGGTTATTCGTTTCGAGCATCAGAACTGTGAAAATTTTGAGTTTCTCAACCGTTTGTTACCTCCAAACTGCCATATCTCGCGAACGGATTGACCAATCCGCAAAATTTCTGTTGCATCTGAAAGTAGAAAGTCGCTCGATTACAACGGTATGCGTACTTTTCCCCTAGGCCGTTCTAGTTATTCATTTCGAGCATCAGAACTGCGAAAATTTTGAGTTTCTCAAGCGTTTCTTACCTCCAAACTGCCATATCTCGCGAACGGATAGACTAATCCGCAAAATTTCTGTTGCATCTGAAAGTAGAAACTCGCCCGATTACAACGGTATGCGTACTTTTCCCCTAGTCCGTTCTAGTTATTCGTTTCGAGCATCAGAACTGCGAAAATTTTGAGTTTCTCAAGCGTTTCTTACCTCCAAACTGCCATATCTCGCGAACGGATTGACCAATCCGCAAAATTTCTGTTGCATCCGAACGTAGAAACTCGCCCGATTACAACGGTATGCGTACTTTTCCCTAGGCCGTTCTAGTTATTCGTTTCGAGCATCGGAACTGCGAAAATTTGGAGTTTCTCAAGCGTTTCTGACCTCCAAACTGCCATATCTCGCGAACGGATTGACCAATCCGCAAAATTTCTGTTGCATCTGAACGTAGAAACTCGCCCGATTGCAACGGTATGCGTACTTTTCCCCTAGTCCGTTCTAGTTATTCGTTTCGAGCATCAGAACTGCGAAAATTTTGAGTTTCTCAAGCGTTTCTTACCTACAAACTGCCATATCTCGCGAACGGATTGACCAATCCGCAAAATTTCTGTTGCATCTGAAAGTAGAAACTCGCCCGATTACAACGGTATGCGTACTTTTCCCCTAGGCCGTTCTGGTTATTCGTTTCGAGCATCAGAACTGTGAAAATTTTGAGTTTCTCAACCGTTTCTTACCTCCAAACTGCCATATCTCGCGAACGGATTGACCCATCCGCAAAATTTCTGTTGCATCTGAAAGTAGAAAGTCGCCCGATTACAACGGTATGCGTACTTTTCCCCTAGGCCGTTCTAGTTATTCATTTCGAGCATCAGAACTGCGAAAATTTTGAGTTTCTCAAGCGTTTCTTACCTCCAAACTGCCATATCTCGCGAACGGATTGACTAATCCGCAAAATTTCTGTTGCATCTGAAAGTAGAAACCCGCCCGATTACAACGGTATGCGTACTTTTCCCTTAGGCCGTCCTAGTTATTCGTTTCGAGCATCAGAACTGCGAAAATTTTGAGTTTCTCAAGCGTTTCTGACCTCCAAACTGCCATATCTCGCGAACGGATTGACCAATCCGCAAAATTTCTGTTGCATCTGAACGTAGAAACTCGCCCGATTACAACGGTATGCGTACTTTTCCCCTAGTCCGTTCTAGTTATTCGTTTCGAGCATCAGAACTGCGAAAATTTTGAGTTTCTCAAGCGTTTCTTACCTACAAACTGCCATATCTCGCGAACGGATTGACCAATCCGCAAAATTTCTGTTGCATCTGAAAGTAGAAACTCGCCCGATTAAAACGGTATGCGTACTTTTCCCCTAGACCGTTCTAGTTATGCTTGTCGGGCATCAGAACTGCGAAAATTTTGAGTTTCTCAAGCGTTTCTTACCTCCAAACTGCCATATTTCGCGAACGGATTGACCAATCCGCAAAATTTCTGTTGCATCTGAAAGTAGAAACTCGCCCGATTACAACGGTATGCGTACTTTTCCCCTAGGCCGTTCTAGTTATTCGTTTCGAGCATCAGAACTGCGAAAATGTTGAGTTTCTCAAGCGTTTCTTACCTCCAAACTGCCATATCTCGCAATCGGATTGACCAATCCGCAAAATTTCTGTTGCATCTGAACGTAGAAACTCGCCCGATTACAACGGTATGCGTACTTTTCCCCTAGGCCGTTCTGGTTATTCGTTTCGAGCATCAGAACTGTGAAAATTTTGAGTTTCTCAACCGTTTCTTACCTCCAAACTGCCATATCTCGCGGACGGATTGACCAATCCGCAAAATTTCTGTTGCATCTGAAAGTAGAAACTCGCCCGATTACAACGGTATGCGACCTATCCCCTAGGCCGTTCTCGTTATTCGTTTCCAGCATCAGAACTGCGAAAATGTTGAGTTTCTCAAGCGTTTCTTACCTACAAACTGCCATATCTCGCGAACGGATTGACCAATCCGCAAAATTTCTGTTGCATCTGAAAGTAGAAACTCGCCCGATTACAACGGTATGCGTACTTTTCCCCGAGACCGTTCTAGTTATTCGTTTCGAGCATCAGAACTGCGAAAATTTTGAGTTTCTCAAGCGTTTCTGACCTCCAAACTGCCATATCTCGCGAACGGATTGACCAATCCGCAAAATTTCTGTTGCATCTGAACGTAGAAACTCGCCCGATTACAACGGTATGCGTACTTTTCCCCTAGTCCGTTCTAGTTATTCGTTTCGAGCATCAGAACTGCGAAAATTTTGAGTTTCTCAAGCGTTTCTTACCTCCAAACTGCCATATCTCGCGAACGCATTGACCATTCCGCAAAATTTCTGTTGCATCCGAACGTAGAAACTCGCCCGATTACAACGGTATGCGTACTTTTCCCCTAGGCCGTTCTAGTTATTCGTTTCGAGCATCAGAACTGCGAAAATTTGGAGTTTCTCAAGCGTTTCTGACCTCCAAACTGCCATATCTCGCGAACGGATTGACCAATCCGCAAAATTTCTGTTGCATCTGAACGTAGAAACTCGCCCGATTACAACGGTATGCGTACTTTTCCCCTAGTCCGTTCTAGTTATTCGTTTCGAGCATCAGAACTGCGAAAATTTTGAGTTTCTCAAGCGTTTCTTACCTCCAAACTGCCATATCTCGCGAACGGATTGACCAATCCGCAAAATTTCTGTTGCATCCGAACGTAGAAACTCGCCCGATTACAACGGTATGCGTACTTTTCCCCTAGGCCGTTCTAGTTATTCGTTTCGAGCATCAGAACTGCGAAAATTTGGAGTTTCTCAAGCGTTTCTGACATCCAAACTGCCATATCTCGCGAACGGATTGACCAATCCGCAAAATTTCTGTTGCATCTGAACGTAGAAACTCGCCCGATTACAACGGTATGCGTACTTTTCCCCTAGTCCGTTCTAGTTATTCGTTTCGAGCATCAGAAGTGCGAAAATTTTGAGTTTCTCAAGCGTTTCTTACCTACAAACTGCCATATCTCGCGAACGGATTGACCAATCCGCAAAATTTCTGTTGCATCTGAAAGTAGAAACTCGCCCGATTACAACGGTATGCGTACTTTTCCCCTAGGCCGTTCTGGTTATTCGTTTCGAGCATCAGAACTGTGGAAATTTTGAGTTTCTCAACCGTTTCCTACCTCCAAACTGCCATATCTCGCGAACGGATTGACCCATCCGCAAAATTTCTGTTACATCTGAAAGTAGAAAGTCGCCCGATTACAACGGTATGCGTACTTTTCCCCTAGGCCGTTCTAGTTAATCATTTCGAGCATCAGAACTGCGAAAATTTTGAGTTTCTCAAGCGTTTCTTACCTCCAAACTGCCATATCTCGCGAACGGATTGACTAATCCGCAAAATTTCTGTTGCATCTGAAAGTAGAAACTCGCCCGATTACAACGGTATGCGTACTTTTCCCCTAATCCGTTCTAGTTATTCGTTTCGAGCATCAGAACTGCGAAAATTTTGAGTTTCTCAAGCGTTTCTTACCTCCAAACTGCCATATCTCGCGAACGGATTGACCAATCCGCAAAATTTCTGTTGCATCCGAACGTAGAAACTCGCCCGATTACAACGGTATGCGTACTTTTCCCCTAGGCCGTTCTAGTTATTCGTTTCGAGCATCGGAACTGCGAAAATTTTGAGTTTCTCAAGCGTTTCTGACCTCCAAACTGCCATATCTCGCGAACGGATTGACCAATCCGCAAAATTTCTGTTGCATCTGAACGTAGAAACTCGCCCGATTGCAACGGTATGCGTACTTTTCCCCTAGTCCGTTCTAGTTATTCGTTTCGAGCATCAGAACTGCGAAAATTTTGAGTTTCTCAAGCGTTTCTTACCTACAAACTGCCATATCTCGCGAACGGATTGACCAATCCGCAAAATTTCTGTTGCATCTGATAGTAGAAACTCGCCCGATTACAACGGTATGCGTACTTTTCCCCTAGGCCGTTCTGGTTATTCGTTTCGAGCATCAGAACTGTGAAAATTTTGAGTTTCTCAACCGTTTCTTACCTCCAAACTGCCATATCTCGCGAACGGATTGACCAATCCGCAAAATTTCTGTTGCATCTGAACGTAGAAACTCGCCCGATTACAACGGTATGCGTACTTTTCCCCTAATCCGTTCTAGTTATTCGTTTCGAGCATCAGAACTGCGAAAATGTTGAGTTTCTCAAGCGTTTCTTACCTCCAAACTGCCATATCTCGCAATCGGATTGACCAATCCGCAAAATTTCTGTTGCATCTGAACGTAGAAACTCGCCCGATTACAACGGTATGCGTACTTTTCCCCTAGGCCGTTCTGGTTATTCGTTTCGAGCATCAGAACTGTGAAAATTTTGAGTTTCTCAACCGTTTCTTACCTCCAAACTGCCATATCTCGCGAACGGATTGACCCATCCGCAAAATTTCTGTTGCATCTGAAAGTAGAAAGTCGCCCGATTACAACGGTATGCGTACTTTTCCCCTAGGCCGTTCTAGTTATTCATTTCGAGCATCAGAACTGCGAAAATTTTGAGTTTCTCAAGCGTTTCTTACCTCCAAACTGCCATATCTCGCGAACGGATTGACTAATCCGCAAAATTTCTGTTGCATCTGAAAGTAGAAACCCGCCCGATTACAACGGTATGCGTACTTTTCCCTTAGGCCGTCCTAGTTATTCGTTTCGAGCATCAGAACTGCGAAAATTTTGAGTTTCTCAAGCGTTTCTGACCTCCAAACTGCCATATCTCGCGAACGGATTGACCAATCCGCAAAATTTCTGTTGCATCTGAACGTAGAAACTCGCCCGATTACAACGGTATGCGTACTTTTCCCCTAGTCCGTTCTAGTTATTCGTTTCGAGCATCAGAACTGCGAAAATTTTGAGTTTCTCAAGCGTTTCTTACCTACAAACTGCCATATCTCGCGAACGGATTGACCAATCCGCAAAATTTCTGTTGCATCTGAAAGTAGAAACTCGCCCGATTACAACGGTATGCGTACTTTTCCCCTAGACCGTTCTAGTTATGCTTGTCGGGCATCAGAACTGCGAAAATTTTGAGTTTCTCAAGCGTTTCTTACCTCCAAACTGCCATATTTCGCGAACGGATTGACCAATCCGCAAAATTTCTGTTGCATCTGAAAGTAGAAACTCGCCCGATTACAACGGTATGCGTACTTTTCCCCTAGGCCGTTCTAGTTATTCGTTTCGAGCATCAGAACTGCGAAAATGTTGAGTTTCTCAAGCGTTTCTTACCTCCAAACTGCCATATCTCGCAATCGGATTGACCAATCCGCAAAATTTCTGTTGCATCTGAACGTAGAAACTCGCCCGATTACAACGGTATGCGTACTTTTCCCCTAGGCCGTTCTGGTTATTCGTTTCGAGCATCAGAACTGTGAAAATTTTGAGTTTCTCAACCGTTTCTTACCTCCAAACTGCCATATCTCGCGGACGGATTGACCAATCCGCAAAATTTCTGTTGCATCTGAAAGTAGAAACTCGCCCGATTACAACGGTATGCGACCTATCCCCTAGGCCGTTCTCGTTATTCGTTTCCAGCATCAGAACTGCGAAAATGTTGAGTTTCTCAAGCGTTTCTTACCTACAAACTGCCATATCTCGCGAACGGATTGACCAATCCGCAAAATTTCTGTTGCATCTGAAAGTAGAAACTCGCCCGATTACAACGGTATGCGTACTTTTCCCCGAGACCGTTCTAGTTATTCGTTTCGAGCATCAGAACTGCGAAAATTTTGAGTTTCTCAAGCGTTTCTGACCTCCAAACTGCCATATCTCGCGAACGGATTGACCAATCCGCAAAATTTCTGTTGCATCTGAACGTAGAAACTCGCCCGATTACAACGGTATGCGTACTTTTCCCCTAGTCCGTTCTAGTTATTCGTTTCGAGCATCAGAACTGCGAAAATTTTGAGTTTCTCAAGCGTTTCTTACCTCCAAACTGCCATATCTCGCGAACGCATTGACCATTCCGCAAAATTTCTGTTGCATCCGAACGTAGAAACTCGCCCGATTACAACGGTATGCGTACTTTTCCCCTAGGCCGTTCTAGTTATTCGTTTCGAGCATCAGAACTGCGAAAATTTGGAGTTTCTCAAGCGTTTCTGACCTCCAAACTGCCATATCTCGCGAACGGATTGACCAATCCGCAAAATTTCTGTTGCATCTGAACGTAGAAACTCGCCCGATTACAACGGTATGCGTACTTTTCCCCTAGTCCGTTCTAGTTATTCGTTTCGAGCATCAGAACTGCGAAAATTTTGAGTTTCTCAAGCGTTTCTTACCTCCAAACTGCCATATCTCGCGAACGGATTGACCAATCCGCAAAATTTCTGTTGCATCCGAACGTAGAAACTCGCCCGATTACAACGGTATGCGTACTTTTCCCCTAGGCCGTTCTAGTTATTCGTTTCGAGCATCAGAACTGCGAAAATTTGGAGTTTCTCAAGCGTTTCTGACATCCAAACTGCCATATCTCGCGAACGGATTGACCAATCCGCAAAATTTCTGTTGCATCTGAACGTAGAAACTCGCCCGATTACAACGGTATGCGTACTTTTCCCCTAGTCCGTTCTAGTTATTCGTTTCGAGCATCAGAAGTGCGAAAATTTTGAGTTTCTCAAGCGTTTCTTACCTACAAACTGCCATATCTCGCGAACGGATTGACCAATCCGCAAAATTTCTGTTGCATCTGAAAGTAGAAACTCGCCCGATTACAACGGTATGCGTACTTTTCCCCTAGGCCGTTCTGGTTATTCGTTTCGAGCATCAGAACTGTGGAAATTTTGAGTTTCTCAACCGTTTCCTACCTCCAAACTGCCATATCTCGCGAACGGATTGACCCATCCGCAAAATTTCTGTTACATCTGAAAGTAGAAAGTCGCCCGATTACAACGGTATGCGTACTTTTCCCCTAGGCCGTTCTAGTTAATCATTTCGAGCATCAGAACTGCGAAAATTTTGAGTTTCTCAAGCGTTTCTTACCTCCAAACTGCCATATCTCGCGAACGGATTGACTAATCCGCAAAATTTCTGTTGCATCTGAAAGTAGAAACTCGCCCGATTACAACGGTATGCGTACTTTTCCCCTAATCCGTTCTAGTTATTCGTTTCGAGCATCAGAACTGCGAAAATTTTGAGTTTCTCAAGCGTTTCTTACCTCCAAACTGCCATATCTCGCGAACGGATTGACCAATCCGCAAAATTTCTGTTGCATCCGAACGTAGAAACTCGCCCGATTACAACGGTATGCGTACTTTTCCCCTAGGCCGTTCTAGTTATTCGTTTCGAGCATCGGAACTGCGAAAATTTTGAGTTTCTCAAGCGTTTCTGACCTCCAAACTGCCATATCTCGCGAACGGATTGACCAATCCGCAAAATTTCTGTTGCATCTGAACGTAGAAACTCGCCCGATTGCAACGGTATGCGTACTTTTCCCCTAGTCCGTTCTAGTTATTCGTTTCGAGCATCAGAACTGCGAAAATTTTGAGTTTCTCAAGCGTTTCTTACCTACAAACTGCCATATCTCGCGAACGGATTGACCAATCCGCAAAATTTCTGTTGCATCTGATAGTAGAAACTCGCCCGATTACAACGGTATGCGTACTTTTCCCCTAGGCCGTTCTGGTTATTCGTTTCGAGCATCAGAACTGTGAAAATTTTGAGTTTCTCAACCGTTTCTTACCTCCAAACTGCCATATCTCGCGAACGGATTGACCAATCCGCAAAATTTCTGTTGCATCTGAACGTAGAAACTCGCCCGATTACAACGGTATGCGTACTTTTCCCCTAATCCGTTCTAGTTATTCGTTTCGAGCATCAGAACTGCGAAAATGTTGAGTTTCTCAAGCGTTTCTTACCTCCAAACTGCCATATCTCGCAATCGGATTGACCAATCCGCAAAATTTCTGTTGCATCTGAACGTAGAAACTCGCCCGATTACAACGGTATGCGTACTTTTCCCCTAGGCCGTTCTGGTTATTCGTTTCGAGCATCAGAACTGCGAAAATTTTGAGTTTCTCAAGCGTTTCTTACCTCCAAACTGCCATATCTCGCGAACGGATTGACTAATCCGCAAAATTTCTGTTGCATCTGAAAGTAGAAACTCGCCCGATTACAACGGTATGCGTACTTTTCCCCTAATCCGTTCTAGTTATTCGTTTCGAGCATCAGAACTGCGAAAATTTTGAGTTTCTCAAGCGTTTCTTACCTCCAAACTGCCATATCTCGCGAACGGATTGACCAATCCGCAAAATTTCTGTTGCATCTGAAAGTAGAAACTCGCCCGATTACAACGGTATGCGTACTTTTCCCCTAGACCGTTCTAGTTATGCTTGTCGGGCATCAGAACTGCGAAAATTTTGAGTTTCTCAAGCGTTTCTTACCTCCAAACTGCCATATTTCGCGAACGGATTGACCAATCCGCAAAATTTCTGTTGCATCTGAAAGTAGAAACTCGCCCGATTACAACGGTATGCGTACTTTTCCCCTAGGCCGTTCTAGTTATTCGTTTCGAGCATCAGAACTGCGAAAATGTTGAGTTTCTCAAGCGTTTCTTACCTCCAAACTGCCATATCTCGCAATCGGATTGACCAATCCGCAAAATTTCTGTTGCATCTGAACGTAGAAACTCGCCCGATTACAACGGTATGCGTACTTTTCCCCTAGGCCGTTCTGGTTATTCGTTTCGAGCATCAGAACTGTGAAAATTTTGAGTTTCTCAACCGTTTCTTACCTCCAAACTGCCATATCTCGCGGACGGATTGACCAATCCGCAAAATTTCTGTTGCATCTGAAAGTAGAAACTCGCCCGATTACAACGGTATGCGACCTATCCCCTAGGCCGTTCTCGTTATTCGTTTCCAGCATCAGAACTGCGAAAATGTTGAGTTTCTCAAGCGTTTCTTACCTACAAACTGCCATATCTCGCGAACGGATTGACCAATCCGCAAAATTTCTGTGGCATCTGAAAGTAGAAACTCGCCCGATTACAACGGTATGCGTACTTTTCCCCGAGACCGTTCTAGTTATTCGTTTCGAGCATCAGAACTGCGAAAATTTTGAGTTTCTCAAGCGTTTCTGACCTCCAAACTGCCATATCTCGCGAACGGATTGACCAATCCGCAAAATTTCTGTTGCATCTGAACGTAGAAACTCGCCCGATTACAACGGTATGCGTACTTTTCCCCTAGTCCGTTCTAGTTATTCGTTTCGAGCATCAGAACTGCGAAAATTTTGAGTTTCTCAAGCGTTTCTTACCTCCAAACTGCCATATCTCGCGAACGCATTGACCATTCCGCAAAATTTCTGTTGCATCCGAACGTAGAAACTCGCCCGATTACAACGGTATGCGTACTTTTCCCCTAGGCCGTTCTAGTTATTCGTTTCGAGCATCAGAACTGCGAAAATTTGGAGTTTCTCAAGCGTTTCTGACCTCCAAACTGCCATATCTCGCGAACGGATTGACCAATCCGCAAAATTTCTGTTGCATCTGAACGTAGAAACTCGCCCGATTACAACGGTATGCGTACTTTTCCCCTAGTCCGTTCTAGTTATTCGTTTCGAGCATCAGAACTGCGAAAATTTTGAGTTTCTCAAGCGTTTCTTACCTCCAAACTGCCATATCTCGCGAACGGATTGACCAATCCGCAAAATTTCTGTTGCATCCGAACGTAGAAACTCGCCCGATTACAACGGTATGCGTACTTTTCCCCTAGGCCGTTCTAGTTATTCGTTTCGAGCATCAGAACTGCGAAAATTTGGAGTTTCTCAAGCGTTTCTGACATCCAAACTGCCATATCTCGCGAACGGATTGACCAATCCGCAAAATTTCTGTTGCATCTGAACGTAGAAACTCGCCCGATTACAACGGTATGCGTACTTTTCCCCTAGTCCGTTCTAGTTATTCGTTTCGAGCATCAGAACTGCGAAAATTTTGAGTTTCTCAAGCGTTTCTTACCTCCAAACTGCCATATCTCGCGAACGGATTGACCAATCCGCAAAATTTCTGTTGCATCCGAACGTAGAAACTCGCCCGATTACAACGGTATGCGTACTTTTCCCCTAGGCCGTTCTAGTTATTCGTTTCGAGCATCGGAACTGCGAAAATTTTGAGTTTCTCAAGCGTTTCTGACCTCCAAACTGCCATATCTCGCGAACGGATTGACCAATCCGCAAAATTTCTGTTGCATCTGAACGTAGAAACTCGCCCGATTGCAACGGTATGCGTACTTTTCCCCTAGTCCGTTCTAGTTATTCGTTTCGAGCATCAGAACTGCGAAAATTTTGAGTTTCTCAAGCGTTTCTTACCTACAAACTGCCATATCTCGCGAACGGATTGACCAATCCGCAAAATTTCTGTTGCATCTGATAGTAGAAACTCGCCCGATTACAACGGTATGCGTACTTTTCCCCTAGGCCGTTCTGGTTATTCGTTTCGAGCATCAGAACTGTGAAAATTTTGAGTTTCTCAACCGTTTCTTACCTCCAAACTGCCATATCTCGCGAACGGATTGACCAATCCGCAAAATTTCTGTTGCATCTGAACGTAGAAACTCGCCCGATTACAACGGTATGCGTACTTTTCCCCTAATCCGTTCTAGTTATTCGTTTCGAGCATCAGAACTGCGAAAATGTTGAGTTTCTCAAGCGTTTCTTACCTCCAAACTGCCATATCTCGCAATCGGATTGACCAATCCGCAAAATTTCTGTTGCATCTGAACGTAGAAACTCGCCCGATTACAACGGTATGCGTACTTTTCCCCTAGGCCGTTCTGGTTATTCGTTTCGAGCATCAGAACTGCGAAAATGTTGAGTTTCTCAAGCGTTTCTTACCTCCAAACTGCCATATCTCGCAATCGGATTGACCAATCCGCAAAATTTCTGTTGCATCTGATAGTAGAAACTCGCCCGATTACAACGGTATGCGTACTTTTCCCCTAGGCCGTTCTGGTTATTCGTTTCGAGCATCAGAACTGTGAAAATTTTGAGTTTCTCAACCGTTTCTTACCTCCAAACTGCCATATCTCGCGAACGGATTGACCAATCCGCAAAATTTCTGTTGCATCTGAACGTAGAAACTCGCCCGATTACAACGGTATGCGTACTTTTCCCCTAATCCGTTCTAGTTATTCGTTTCGAGCATCAGAACTGCGAAAATGTTGAGTTTCTCAAGCGTTTCTTACCTCCAAACTGCCATATCTCGCAATCGGATTGACCAATCCGCAAAATTTCTGTTGCATCTGAACGTAGAAACTCGCCCGATTACAACGGTATGCGTACTTTTCCTCTAGGCCGTTCTGGTTATTCGTTTCGAGCATCAGAACTGCGAAAATTTTGAGTTTCTCAAGCGTTTCTTACCTCCAAACTGCCATATCTCGCGAACGGATTGACTAATCCGCAAAATTTCTGTTGCATCTGAAAGTAGAAACTCGCCCGATTACAACGGTATGCGTACTTTTCCCCTAATCCGTTCTAGTTATTCGTTTCGAGCATCAGAACTGCGAAAATTTTGAGTTTCTCAAGCGTTTCTTACCTCCAAACTGCCATATCTCGCGAACGGATTGACCAATCCGCAAAATTTCTGTTGCATCTGAAAGTAGAAACTCGCCCGATTACAACGGTATGCGTACTTTTCCCCTAGACCGTTCTAGTTATGCTTGTCGGGCATCAGAACTGCGAAAATTTTGAGTTTCTCAAGCGTTTCTTACCTCCAAACTGCCATATTTCGCGAACGGATTGACCAATCCGCAAAATTTCTGTTGCATCTGAAAGTAGAAACTCGCCCGATTACAACGGTATGCGTACTTTTCCCCTAGGCCGTTCTAGTTATTCGTTTCGAGCATCAGAACTGCGAAAATGTTGAGTTTCTCAAGCGTTTCTTACCTCCAAACTGCCATATCTCGCAATCGGATTGACCAATCCGCAAAATTTCTGTTGCATCTGAACGTAGAAACTCGCCCGATTACAACGGTATGCGTACTTTTCCCCTAGGCCGTTCTGGTTATTCGTTTCGAGCATCAGAACTGTGAAAATTTTGAGTTTCTCAACCGTTTCTTACCTCCAAACTGCCATATCTCGCGGACGGATTGACCAATCCGCAAAATTTCTGTTGCATCTGAGAGTAGAAACTCGCCCGATTACAACGGTATGCGACCTATCCCCTAGGCCGTTCTCGTTATTCGTTTCCAGCATCAGAACTGCGAAAATGTTGAGTTTCTCAAGCGTTTCTTACCTACAAACTGCCATATCTCGCGAACGGATTGACCAATCCGCAAAATTTCTGTTGCATCTGAAAGTAGAAACTCGCCCGATTACAACGGTATGCGTACTTTTCCCCGAGACCGTTCTAGTTATTCGTTTCGAGCATCAGAACTGCGAAAATTTTGAGTTTCTCAAGCGTTTCTGACCTCCAAACTGCCATATCTCGCAAACGGATTGACCAATCCGCAAAATTTCTGTTGCATCTGAACGTAGAAACTCGCCCGATTACAACGGTATGCGTACTTTTCCCCTAGTCCGTTCTAGTTATTCGTTTCGAGCATCAGAACTGCGAAAATTTTGAGTTTCTCAAGCGTTTCTTACCTCCAAACTGCCATATCTCGCGAACGCATTGACCATTCCGCAAAATTTCTGTTGCATCCGAACGTAGAAACTCGCCCGATTACAACGGTATGCGTACTTTTCCCCTAGGCCGTTCTAGTTATTCGTTTCGAGCATCAGAACTGCGAAAATTTGGAGTTTCTCAAGCGTTTCTGACCTCCAAACTGCCATATCTCGCGAACGGATTGACCAATCCGCAAAATTTCTGTTGCATCTGAACGTAGAAACTCGCCCGATTACAACGGTATGCGTACTTTTCCCCTAGTCCGTTCTAGTTATTCGTTTCGAGCATCAGAACTGCGAAAATTTTGAGTTTCTCAAGCGTTTCTTACATCCAAACTGCCATATCTCGCGAACGGATTGACCAATCCGCAAAATTTCTGTTGCATCCGAACGTAGAAACTCGCCCGATTACAACGGTATGCGTACTTTTCCCCTAGGCCGTTCTAGTTATTCGTTTCGAGCATCAGAACTGCGAAAATTTGGAGTTTCTCAAGCGTTTCTGACATCCAAACTGCCATATCTCGCGAACGGATTGACCAATCCGCAAAATTTCTGTTGCATCTGAACGTAGAAACTCGCCCGATTACAACGGTATGCGTACTTTTCCCCTAGTCCGTTCTAGTTATTCGTTTCGAGCATCAGAAGTGCGAAAATTTTGAGTTTCTCAAGCGTTTCTTACCTACAAACTGCCATATCTCGCGAACGGATTGACCAATCCGCAAAATTTCTGTTGCATCTGAAAGTAGAAACTCGCCCGATTACAACGGTATGCGTACTTTTCCCCTAGGCCGTTCTGGTTATTCGTTTCGAGCATCAGAACTGTGGAAATTTTGAGTTTCTCAACCGTTTCCTACCTCCAAACTGCCATATCTCGCGAACGGATTGACCCATCCGCAAAATTTCTGTTACATCTGAAAGTAGAAAGTCGCCCGATTACAACGGTATGCGTACTTTTCCCCTAGGCCGTTCTAGTTAATCATTTCGAGCATCAGAACTGCGAAAATTTTGAGTTTCTCAAGCGTTTCTTACCTCCAAACTGCCATATCTCGCGAACGGATTGACTAATCCGCAAAATTTCTGTTGCATCTGAAAGTAGAAACTCGCCCGATTACAACGGTATGCGTACTTTTCCCCTAATCCGTCCTAGTTATTCGTTTCGAGCATCAGAACTGCGAAAATTTTGAGTTTCTCAAGCGTTTCTTACCTCCAAACTGCCATATCTCGCGAACGGATTGACCAATCCGCAAAATTTCTGTTGCATCCGAACGTAGAAACTCGCCCGATTACAACGGTATGCGTACTTTTCCCCTAGGCCGTTCTAGTTATTCGTTTCGAGCATCGGAACTGCGAAAATTTGGAGTTTCTCAAGCGTTTCTGACCTCCAAACTGCCATATCTCGCGAACGGATTGACCAATCCGCAAAATTTCTGTTGCATCTGAACGTAGAAACTCGCCCGATTGCAACGGTATGCGTACTTTTCCCCTAGTCCGTTCTAGTTATTCGTTTCGAGCATCAGAACTGCGAAAATTTTGAGTTTCTCAAGCGTTTCTTACCTACAAACTGCCATATCTCGCGAACGGATTGACCAATCCGCAAAATTTCTGTTGCATCTGATAGTAGAAACTCGCCCGATTACAACGGTATGCGTACTTTTCCCCTAGGCCGTTCTGGTTATTCGTTTCGAGCATCAGAACTGTGAAAATTTTGAGTTTCTCAACCGTTTCTTACCTCCAAACTGCCATATCTCGCGAACGGATTGACCCATCCGCAAAATTTCTGTTGCATCTGAAAGTAGAAAGTCGCCCGATTACAACGGTATGCGTACTTTTCCCCTAGGCCGTTCTAGTTATTCATTTCGAGCATCAGACCTGCGAAAATTTTGAGTTTCTCAAGCGTTTCTTACCTCCAAACTGCCATATCTCGCGAACGGATTGACTAATCCGCAAAATTTCTGTTGCATCTGAAAGTAGAAACCCGCCCGATTACAACGGTATGCGTACTTTTCCCCTAGGACGTTCTAGTTATTCGTTTCGAGCATCAGAACTGCGAAAATTTTGAGTTTCTCAAGCGTTTCTGACCTCCAAACTGCCATATCTCGCGAACGGATTGACCAATCCGCAAAATTTCTGTTGCATCTGAAAGTAGAAACTCGCCCGATTACAACGGTATGCGTACTTTTCCCCTAGGCCGTTCTAGTTATTCGTTTCGAGCATCAGAACTGCGAAAATTTTGAGTTTCTCAAGCGTTTCTGACCTCCAAACTGCCATATCTCGCGAACGGATTGACCAATCCGCAAAATTTCTGTTGCATCTGAACGTAGAAGCTCGCCCGATTACAACGGTATGCGTACTTTTCCCCTAGTCCGTTCTAGTTATTCGTTTCGAGCATCAGAACTGCGAAAATTTTGAGTTTCTCAAGCGTTTCTTACCTCCAAACTGCCATATCTAGCGAACGGATTGACCAATCCGCAAAATTTCTGTTGCATCTGAACGTAGAAACTCGCCCGATTACAACGGTTTGCGCACTTTTCCCCTAGTCCGTTCTAGTTATTCGTTTCGAGCATCAGAACTGCGAAAATTTTGAGTTTCTCAAGCGTTTCTTACCTACAAACTGCCATATCTCGCGAACGGATTGACCAATCCGCAAAATTTCTGTTGCATCTGAAAGTAGAAACTCGCCCGATTACAACGGTATGCGTACTTTTCCCCTAGGCCGTTCTGATTATTCGTTTCGAGCATCAGAACTGTAAAAATTTTGAGTTTCTCAACCGTTTCTTACCTCCAAACTGCCATATCTCGCGAACGGATTGACCCATCCGCAAAATTTCTGTTGCATCTGAAAGAAGAAAGTCGCCCGATTACAACGGTATGCGTACTTTTCCCCTAGGCCGTTCTAGTTATTCATTTCGAGCATCAGAACTGCGAAAATTTTGAGTTTCTCAAGCGTTTCTTACCTCCAAACTGCCATATCTCGCGAACGGATTGACTAATCCGCAAAATTTCTGTTGCACCTGAAAGTAGAAACTCGCCCGATTACAACGGTATGCGTACTTTTCCCCTAGGCCGTTCTAGTTATTCGTTTCGAGCATCAGAACTGCGAAAATTTTGAGTTTCTCAAGCGTTTCTGACCTCCAAACTGCCATATCTCGCGAACGGATTGACCAATCCGCAAAATTTCTGTTGCATCTGAACGTAGAAACTCGCCCGATTACAACGGTATGCGTACTTTTCCCCTAGTCCGTTCTAGTTATTCGTTTCGAGCATCAGAACTGCGAAAATTTTGAGTTTCTCAAGCGTTTCTTACGTACAAACTGCCATATCTCGCGAACGGATTGACCAATCCGCAAAATTTCTGTTGCATCTGAAAGTAGAAACTCGCCCGATTACAACGGTATGCGTACTTTTCCCCTAGGCCGTTCTGGTTATTCGTTTCGAGCATCAGAACTGTGAAAATTTTGAGTTTCTCAACCGTTTCTTACCTCCAAACTGCCATATCTCGCGAACGGATTGACCCATCCGCAAAATTTCTGTTGCATCTGAAAGTAGAAACTCGCCCGATTACAACGGTATGCGTACTTTTCCCCTAGGCCGTTCTGGTTACTCGTTTCAAGCATCAGAACTGTGATAATTTTGAATTTCTCAACCGTTTCTTACCTCCAAACTGCCATATCTCGCGAACGGATTGACCAATCCGCAAAATTTCTGTTGCATCTGAAAGTAGAAACTCGCCCGATTACAACGGTATGCGTACTTTTCCCCTAGGCTGTTCTGGTTATTCGTTTCGAGCATCAGAACTGTGAAAATTTTGAGTTTCTCAACCGTTTCTTACCTCCAAACTGCCATATCTCGCGAACGGATTGACCCATCCGCAAAATTTCTGTTGCATCTGAAAGTAGAAAGTCGCCCGATTACAACGGTATGCGTACTTTTCCCCTAGGCCGTTCTAGTTATTCATTTCGAGCATCAGAACTGCCAAAATTTTGAGTTTCTCAAGCGTTTCTTACTTCCAAACTGCCATATCTCGCGAACGGATTGACTAATCCGCAAAATTTCTGTTGCATCTGAAAGTAGAAACTCGCCCGATTACAACGGTATGCGTACTTTTCCCCTAGGCCGTTCTGGTTACTCGTTTCAAGCATCAGAACTGTGATAATTTTGAATTTCTCAACCGTTTCTTACCTCCAAACTGCCATATCTCGCGAACGGATTGACCAATCCGCAAAATTTCTGTTGCATCTGAAAGTAGAAACTCGCCCGATTACAACGGTATGCGTACTTTTCCCCTAGGCCGTTCTGGTTATTCGTTTCGAGCATCAGAACTGTGGAAATTTTGAGTTTCTCAACCGTTTCCTACCTCCAAACTGCCATATCTCGCGAACGGATTGACCCATCCGCAAAATTTCTGTTACATCTGAAAGTAGAAAGTCGCCCGATTACAACGGTATGCGTACTTTTCCCCTAGGCCGTTCTAGTTAATCATTTCGAGCATCAGAACTGCGAAAATTTTGAGTTTCTCAAGCGTTTCTTACCTCCAAACTGCCATATCTCGCGAACGGATTGACTAATCCGCAAAATTTCTGTTGCATCTGAAAGTAGAAACTCGCCCGATTACAACGGTATGCGTACTTTTCCCCTAATCCGTTCTAGTTATTCGTTTCGAGCATCAGAACTGCGAAAATTTTGAGTTTCTCAAGCGTTTCTTACCTCCAAACTGCCATATCTCGCGAACGGATTGACCAATCCGCAAAATTTCTGTTGCATCCGAACGTAGAAACTCGCCCGATTACAACGGTATGCGTACTTTTCCCCTAGGCCGTTCTAGTTATTCGTTTCGAGCATCGGAACTGCGAAAATTTGGAGTTTCTCAAGCGTTTCTGACCTCCAAACTGCCATATCTCGCGAACGGATTGACCAATCCGCAAAATTTCTGTTGCATCTGAACGTAGAAACTCGCCCGATTGCAACGGTATGCGTACTTTTCCCCTAGTCCGTTCTAGTTATTCGTTTCGAGCATCAGAACTGCGAAAATTTTGAGTTTCTCAAGCGTTTCTTACCTACAAACTGCCATATCTCGCGAACGGATTGACCAATCCGCAAAATTTCTGTTGCATCTGATAGTAGAAACTCGCCCGATTACAACGGTATGCGTACTTTTCCCCTAGGCCGTTCTGGTTATTCGTTTCGAGCATCAGAACTGTGAAAATTTTGAGTTTCTCAACCGTTTCTTACCTCCAAACTGCCATATCTCGCGAACGGATTGACCCATCCGCAAAATTTCTGTTGCATCTGAAAGTAGAAAGTCGCCCGATTACAACGGTATGCGTACTTTTCCCCTAGGCCGTTCTAGTTATTCATTTCGAGCATCAGACCTGCGAAAATTTTGAGTTTCTCAAGCGTTTCTTACCTCCAAACTGCCATATCTCGCGAACGGATTGACTAATCCGCAAAATTTCTGTTGCATCTGAAAGTAGAAACCCGCCCGATTACAACGGTATGCGTACTTTTCCCCTAGGACGTTCTAGTTATTCGTTTCGAGCATCAGAACTGCGAAAATTTTGAGTTTCTCAAGCGTTTCTGACCTCCAAACTGCCATATCTCGCGAACGGATTGACCAATCCGCAAAATTTCTGTTGCATCTGAAAGTAGAAACTCGCCCGATTACAACGGTATGCGTACTTTTCCCCTAGGCCGTTCTATTTATTCGTTTCGAGCATCAGAACTGCGAAAATTTTGAGTTTCTCAAGCGTTTCTGACCTCCAAACTGCCATATCTCGCGAACGGATTGACCAATCCGCAAAATTTCTGTTGCATCTGAACGTAGAAGCTCGCCCGATTACAACGGTATGCGTACTTTTCCCCTAGTCCGTTCTAGTTATTCGTTTCGAGCATCAGAACTGCGAAAATTTTGAGTTTCTCAAGCGTTTCTTACCTCCAAACTGCCATATCTAGCGAACGGATTGACCAATCCGCAAAATTTCTGTTGCATCTGAACGTAGAAACTCGCCCGATTACAACGGTTTGCGCACTTTTCCCCTAGTCCGTTCTAGTTATTCGTTTCGAGCATCAGAACTGCGAAAATTTTGAGTTTCTCAAGCGTTTCTTACCTACAAACTGCCATATCTCGCGAACGGATTGACCAATCCGCAAAATTTCTGTTGCATCTGAAAGTAGAAACTCGCCCGATTACAACGGTATGCGTACTTTTCCCCTAGGCCGTTCTGATTATTCGTTTCGAGCATCAGAACTGTAAAAATTTTGAGTTTCTCAACCGTTTCTTACCTCCAAACTGCCATATCTCGCGAACGGATTGACCCATCCGCAAAATTTCTGTTGCATCTGAAAGAAGAAAGTCGCCCGATTACAACGGTATGCGTACTTTTCCCCTAGGCCGTTCTAGTTATTCATTTCGAGCATCAGAACTGCGAAAATTTTGAGTTTCTCAAGCGTTTCTTACCTCCAAACTGCCATATCTCGCGAACGGATTGACTAATCCGCAAAATTTCTGTTGCACCTGAAAGTAGAAACTCGCCCGATTACAACGGTATGCGTACTTTTCCCCTAGGCCGTTCTAGTTATTCGTTTCGAGCATCAGAACTGCGAAAATTTTGAGTTTCTCAAGCGTTTCTGACCTCCAAACTGCCATATCTCGCGAACGGATTGACCAATCCGCAAAATTTCTGTTGCATCTGAACGTAGAAACTCGCCCGATTACAACGGTATGCGTACTTTTCCCCTAGTCCGTTCTAGTTATTCGTTTCGAGCATCAGAACTGCGAAAATTTTGAGTTTCTCAAGCGTTTCTTACGTACAAACTGCCATATCTCGCGAACGGATTGACCAATCCGCAAAATTTCTGTTGCATCTGAAAGTAGAAACTCGCCCGATTACAACGGTATGCGTACTTTTCCCCTAGGCCGTTCTGGTTATTCGTTTCGAGCATCAGAACTGTGAAAATTTTGAGTTTCTCAACCGTTTCTTACCTCCAAACTGCCATATCTCGCGAACGGATTGACCCATCCGCAAAATTTCTGTTGCATCTGAAAGTAGAAACTCGCCCGATTACAACGGTATGCGTACTTTTCCCCTAGGCCGTTCTGGTTACTCGTTTCAAGCATCAGAACTGTGATAATTTTGAATTTCTCAACCGTTTCTTACCTCCAAACTGCCATATCTCGCGAACGGATTGACCAATCCGCAAAATTTCTGTTGCATCTGAAAGTAGAAACTCGCCCGATTACAACGGTATGCGTACTTTTCCCCTAGGCTGTTCTGGTTATTCGTTTCGAGCATCAGAACTGTGAAAATTTTGAGTTTCTCAACCGTTTCTTACCTCCAAACTGCCATATCTCGCGAACGGATTGACCCATCCGCAAAATTTCTGTTGCATCTGAAAGTAGAAAGTCGCCCGATTACAACGGTATGCGTACTTTTCCCCTAGGCCGTTCTAGTTATTCATTTCGAGCATCAGAACTGCGAAAATTTTGAGTTTCTCAAGCGTTTCTTACTTCCAAACTGCCATATCTCGCGAACGGATTGACTAATCGGCAAAATTTCTGTTGCATCTGAAAGTAGAAACTCGCCCGATTACAACGGTATGCGTACTTTTCCCCTAGGCCGTTCTAGTTATTCGTTTCGAGCATCAGAACTGCGAAAATTTTGAGTTTCTCAAGCGTTTCTGACCTCCAAACTGCCATATCTCGCGAACGGATTGACCAATCCGCAAAATTTCTGTTGCATCTGAACGTAGAAACTCGCCCGATTACAACGGTATGCGTACTTTTCCCCTAGTCCTTTCTAGTTATTCGTTTCGAGCATCAGAACTGCGAAAATTTTGAGTTTCTCAAGCGTTTCTTACGTCCAAACTGCCATATCTAGCGAACGGATTGACCAATCCGCAAAATTTCTGTTGCATCTGAACGTAGAAACTCGCCCGATTACAACGGTATGCGTACTTTTCCCCTAGTCCGTTCTAGTTATTCGTTTCGAGCATCAGAACTGCGAAAATTTTGAGTTTCTCAAGCGTTTCTTACCTACAAACTGCCATATCTCGCGAACGGATTGACCAATCCGCAAAATTTCTGTTGCATCTGAAAGTAGAAACTCGCCCGATTACAACGGTATGCGTACTTTTCCCCTAGGCCGTTCTGGTTATTCGTTTCGAGCATCAGAACTGTGAAAATTTTGAGTTTCTCAACCGTTTCTTACCTCCAAACTGCCATATCTCGCGAACGGATTGACCCATCCGCAAAATTTCTGTTGCATCTGAAAGTAGAAAGTCGCCCGATTACAACGGTATGCGTACTTTTCCCCTAGGCCGTGCTAGTTATTCATTTCGAGCATCAGAACTGCGAAAATTTTGAGTTTCTCAAGCGTTTCTGACCTCCAAACTGCCATATCTCGCGAACGGATTGACCAATCCGCAAAATTTCTGTTGCATCTGAACGTAGAAACTCGCCCGATTACAACGGTATGCGTACTTTTCCCCTAGTCCGTTCTAGTTATTCGTTTCGAGCATCAGAACTGCGAAAATTTTGAGTTTCTCAAGCGTTTCTTACGTACAAACTGCCATATCTCGCGAACGGATTGACCAATCCGCAAAATTTCTGTTGCATCTGAAAGTGGAAACTCGCCCGATTACAACGGTATGCGTACTTTTCCCCTAGGCCGTTCTGGTTATTCGTTTCGAGCATCAGAACTGTGAAAATTTTGAGTTTCTCAACCGTTTCTTACCTCCAAACTGCCATATCTCGCGAACGGATTGACCCATCCGCAAAATTTCTGTTGCATCTGAAAGTAGAAACTCGCCCGATTACAACGGTATGCGTACTTTTCCCCTAGGCCGTTCTGGTTACTCGTTTCAAGCATCAGAACTGTGATAATTTTGAATTTCTCAACCGTTTCTTACCTCCAAACTGCCATATCTCGCGAACGGATTGACCAATCCGCAAAATTTCTGTTGCATCTGAAAGTAGAAACTCGCCCGATTACAACGGTATGCGTACTTTTCCCCTAGGCTGTTCTGGTTATTCGTTTCGAGCATCAGAACTGTGAAAATTTTGAGTTTCTCAACCGTTTCTTACCTCCAAACTGCCATATCTCGCGAACGGATTGACCCATCCGCAAAATTTCTGTTGCATCTGAAAGTAGAAAGTCGCCCGATTAGAACGGTATGCGTACTTTTCCCCTAGGCCGTTCTAGTTATTCATTTCGAGCATCAGAACTGCGAAAATTTTGAGTTTCTCAAGCGTTTCTTACCTCCAAACTGCCATATCTCGCGAACGGATTGACTAATCCGCAAAATTTCTGTTGCATCTGAAAGTAGAAACTCGCCCGATTACAACGGTATGCGTACTTTTCCCCTAGGCCGTTCTAGTTATTCGTTTCGAGCATCAGAACTGCGAAAATTTTGAGTTTCTCAAGCGTTTCTGACCTCCAAACTGCCATATCTCGCGAACGGATTGACCAATCCGCAAAATTTCTGTTGCATCTGAACGTAGATACTCGCCCGATTACAACGGTATGCGTACTTTTCCCCTAGTCCGTTCTAGTTATTCGTTTCGAGCATCAGAACTGCGAAAATTTTGAGTTTCTCAAGCGTTTCTTACCTACAAACTGCCATATCTCGCGAACGGATTGACCAATCCGCAAAATGTCTGTTGCATCTGAAAGTAGAAACTCGCCCGATTACAACGGTATGCGTACTTTTCCCCTAGGCCGTTCTGGTTATTCGTTTCGAGCATCAGAACTGTGAAAATTTTGAGTTTCTCAACCGTTTCTTACCTCCAAACTGCCATATCTCGCGAACGGATTGACCCATCCGCAAAATTTCTGTTGCATCTGAAAGTAGAAAGTCGCCCGATTACAACGGTATGCGTACTTTTCCCCTAGGCCGTTCTAGTTATTCATTTCGAGCATCAGAACTGCGAAAATTTTGAGTTTCTCAAGCGTTTCTTACCTCCAAACTGCCATATCTCGCGAACGGATTGACTAATCCGCAAAATTTCTGTTGCATCTGAAAGTAGAAACTCGCCCGATTACAACGGTATGCGTACTTTTCCCCTAGTCCGTTCTAGTTATTCGTTTCGAGCATCAGAACTGCGAAAATTTTGAGTTTCTCAAGCGTTTCTTACCTACAAACTGCCATATCTCGCGAACGGATTGACCAATCCGCAAAATTTCTGTTGCATCTGAACGTAGAAACTCGCCCGATTACAACGGTATGCGTACTTTTCCCCTAGTCCTTTCTAGTTATTCGTTTCGAGCATCAGAACTGCGAAAATTTTGAGTTTCTCAAGCGTTTCTTACGTCCAAACTGCCATATCTAGCGAACGGATTGACCAATCCGCAAAATTTCTGTTGCATCTGAACGTAGAAACTCGCCCGATTACAACGGTATGCGTACTTTTCCCCTAGTCCGTTCTAGTTATTCGTTTCGAGCATCAGAACTGCGAAAATTTTGAGTTTCTCAAGCGTTTCTTACCTACAAACTGCCATATCTCGCGAACGGATTGACCAATCCGCAAAATTTCTGTTGCATCTGAAAGTAGAAACTCGCCCGATTACAACGGTATGCGTACTTTTCCCCTAGGCCGTTCTGGTTATTCGTTTCGAGCATCAGAACTGTGAAAATTTTGAGTTTCTCAACCGTTTCTTACCTCCAAACTGCCATATCTCGCGAACGGATTGACCCATCCGCAAAATTTCTGTTGCATCTGAAAGTAGAAAGTCGCCCGATTACAACGGTATGCGTACTTTTCCCCTAGGCCGTGCTAGTTATTCATTTCGAGCATCAGAACTGCGAAAATTTTGAGTTTCTCAAGCGTTTCTTACCTCCAAACTGCCATATCTCGCGAACGGATTGACTAATCCGCAAAATTTCTGTTGCATCTGAAAGTAGAAACTCGCCCGATTACAACGGTATGCGTACTTTTCCCCTAGGCCGTTCTAGTTATTCGTTTCGAGCATCAGAACTGCGAAAATTTTGAGTTTCTCAAGCGTTTCTGACCTCCAAACTGCCATATCTCGCGAACGGATTGACCAATCCGCAAAATTTCTGTTGCATCTGAACGTAGATACTCGCCCGATTACAACGGTATGCGTACTTTTCCCCTAGTCCGTTCTAGTTATTCGTTTCGAGCATCAGAACTGCGAAAATTTTGAGTTTCTCAAGCGTTTCTTACCTACAAACTGCCATATCTCGCGAACGGATTGACCAATCCGCAAAATGTCTGTTGCATCTGAAAGTAGAAACTCGCCCGATTACAACGGTATGCGTACTTTTCCCCTAGGCCGTTCTGGTTATTCGTTTCGAGCATCAGAACTGTGAAAATTTTGAGTTTCTCAACCGTTTCTTACCTCCAAACTGCCATATCTCGCGAACGGATTGACCCATCCGCAAAATTTCTGTTGCATCTGAAAGTAGAAAGTCGCCCGATTACAACGGTATGCGTACTTTTCCCCTAGGCCGTTCTAGTTATTCATTTCGAGCATCAGAACTGCGAAAATTTTGAGTTTCTCAAGCGTTTCTTACCTCCAAACTGCCATATCTCGCGAACGGATTGACTAATCCGCAAAATTTCTGTTGCATCTGAAAGTAGAAACTCGCCCGATTACAACGGTATGCGTACTTTTCCCCTAGTCCGTTCTAGTTATTCGTTTCGAGCATCAGAACTGCGAAAATTTTGAGTTTCTCAAGCGTTTCTTACCTACAAACTGCCATATCTCGCGAACGGATTGACCAATCCGCAAAATTTCTGTTGCATCTGAACGTAGAAACTCGCCCGATTACAACGGTATGCGTACTTTTCCCCTAGTCCTTTCTAGTTATTCGTTTCGAGCATCAGAACTGCGAAAATTTTGAGTTTCTCAAGCGTTTCTTACGTCCAAACTGCCATATCTAGCGAACGGATTGACCAATCCGCAAAATTTCTGTTGCATCTGAACGTAGAAACTCGCCCGATTACAACGGTATGCGTACTTTTCCCCTAGTCCGTTCTAGTTATTCGTTTCGAGCATCAGAACTGCGAAAATTTTGAGTTTCTCAAGCGTTTCTTACCTACAAACTGCCATATCTCGCGAACGGATTGACCAATCCGCAAAATTTCTGTTGCATCTGAAAGTAGAAACTCGCCCGATTACAACGGTATGCGTACTTTTCCCCTAGTCCTTTCTAGTTATTCGTTTCGAGCATCAGAACTGCGAAAATTTTGAGTTTCTCAAGCGTTTCTTACGTCCAAACTGCCATATCTAGCGAACGGATTGACCAATCCGCAAAATTTCTGTTGCATCTGAACGTAGAAACTCGCCCGATTACAACGGTATGCGTACTTTTCCCCTAGTCCGTTCTAGTTATTCGTTTCGAGCATCAGAACTGCGAAAATTTTGAGTTTCTCAAGCGTTTCTTACCTACAAACTGCCATATCTCGCGAACGGATTGACCAATCCGCAAAATTTCTGTTGCATCTGAAAGTAGAAACTCGCCCGATTACAACGGTATGCGTACTTTTCCCCTAGGCCGTTCTGGTTATTCGTTTCGAGCATCAGAACTGTGAAAATTTTGAGTTTCTCAACCGTTTCTTACCTCCAAACTGCCATATCTCGCGAACGGATTGACCCATCCGCAAAATTTCTGTTGCATCTGAAAGTAGAAAGTCGCCCGATTACAACGGTATGCGTACTTTTCCCCTAGGCCGTGCTAGTTATTCATTTCGAGCATCAGAACTGCGAAAATTTTGAGTTTCTCAAGCGTTTCTTACCTCCAAACTGCCATATCTCGCGAACGGATTGACTAATCCGCAAAATTTCTGTTGCATCTGAAAGTAGAAACTCGCCCGATTACAACGGTATGCGTACTTTTCCCCTAGGCCGTTCTAGTTATTCGTTTCGAGCATCAGAACTGCGAAAATTTTGAGTTTCTCAAGCGTTTCTGACCTCCAAACTGCCATATCTCGCGAACGGATTGACCAATCCGCAAAATTTCTGTTGCATCTGAACGTAGATACTCGCCCGATTACAACGGTATGCGTACTTTTCCCCTAGTCCGTTCTAGTTATTCGTTTCGAGCATCAGAACTGCGAAAATTTTGAGTTTCTCAAGCGTTTCTTACCTACAAACTGCCATATCTCGCGAACGGATTGACCAATCCGCAAAATGTCTGTTGCATCTGAAAGTAGAAACTCGCCCGGTTACAACGGTATGCGTACTTTTCCCCTAGGCCGTTCTGGTTATTCGTTTCGAGCATCAGAACTGTGAAAATTTTGAGTTTCTCAACCGTTTCTTACCTCCAAACTGCCATATCTCGCGAACGGATTGACCCATCCGCAAAATTTCTGTTGCATCTGAAAGTAGAAAGTCGCCCGATTACAACGGTATGCGTACTTTTCCCCTAGGCCGTTCTAGTTATTCATTTCGAGCATCAGAACTGCGACAATTTTGAGTTTCTCAAGCGTTTCTTACCTCCAAACTGCCATATCTCGCGAACGGATTGACTAATCCGCAAAATTTCTGTTGCATCTGAAAGTAGAAACTCGCCCGATTACAACGGTATGCGTACTTTTCCCCTAGTCCGTTCTAGTTATTCGTTTCGAGCATCAGAACTGCGAAAATTTTGAGTTTCTCAAGCGTTTCTTACCTACAAACTGCCATATCTCGCGAACGGATTGACCAATCCGCAAAATTTCTGTTGCATCTGAACTTAGAAACTCGCCCGATTACAACGGTATGCGTACTTTTCCCCTAGTCCTTTCTAGTTATTCGTTTCGAGCATCAGAACTGCGAAAATTTTGAGTTTCTCAAGCGTTTCTTACGTCCAAACTGCCATATCTAGCGAACGGATTGACCAATCCGCAAAATTTCTGTTGCATCTGAACGTAGAAACTCGCCCGATTACAACGGTATGCGTACTTTTCCCCTAGTCCGTTCTAGTTATTCGTTTCGAGCATCAGAACTGCGAAAATTTTGAGTTTCTCAAGCGTTTCTTACCTACAAACTGCCATATCTCGCGAACGGATTGACCAATCCGCAAAATTTCTGTTGCATCTGAAAGTAGAAACTCGCCCGATTACAACGGTATGCGTACTTTTCCCCTAGGCCGTTCTGGTTATTCGTTTCGAGCATCAGAACTGTGAAAATTTTGAGTTTCTCAACCGTTTCTTACCTCCAAACTGCCATATCTCGCGAACGGATTGACCCATCCGCAAAATTTCTGTTGCATCTGAAAGTAGAAAGTCGCCCGATTACAACGGTATGCGTACTTTTCCCCTAGGCCGTGCTAGTTATTCATTTCGAGCATCAGAACTGCGAAAATTTTGAGTTTCTCAAGCGTTTCTTACCTCCAAACTGCCATATCTCGCGAACGGATTGACTAATCCGCAAAATTTCTGTTGCATCTGAAAGTAGAAACTCGCCCGATTACAACGGTATGCGTACTTTTCCCCTAGGCCGTTCTAGTTATTCGTTTCGAGCATCAGAACTGCGAAAATTTTGAGTTTCTCAAGCGTTTCTGACCTCCAAACTGCCATATCTCGCGAACGGATTGACCAATCCGCAAAATTTCTGTTGCATCTGAACGTAGAAACTCGCCCGATTACAACGGTATGCGTACTTTTCCCCTAGTCCGTTCTAGTTATTCGTTTCGAGCATCAGAACTGCGAAAATTTTGAGTTTCTCAAGCGTTTCTTACCTACAAACTGCCATATCTCGCGAACGGATTGACCAATCCGCAAAATGTCTGTTGCATCTGAAAGTAGAAACTCGCCCGATTACAACGGTATGCGTACTTTTCCCCTAGGCCGTTCTGGTTATTCGTTTCGAGCATCAGAACTGTGAAAATTTTGAGTTTCTCAACCGTTTCTTACCTCCAAACTGCCATATCTCGCGAACGGATTGACCCATCCGCAAAATTTCTGTTGCATCTGAAAGTAGAAAGTCGCCCGATTACAACGGTATGCGTACTTTTCCCCTAGGCCGTTCTAGTTATTCATTTCGAGCATCAGAACTGCGAAAATTTTGAGTTTCTCAAGCGTTTCTTACCTCCAAACTGCCATATCTCGCGAACGGATTGACTAATCCGCAAAATTTCTGTTGCATCTGAAAGTAGAAACTCGCCCGATTACAACGGTATGCGTACTTTTCCCCTAGGCCGTTCTAGTTATTCATTTCGAGCATCAGAACTGCGAAAATGTTGAGTTTCTCAAGCGTTTCTTACCTACAAACTGCCATATCTCGCGAACGGATTGACCAATCCGCAAAATTTCTGTTGCATCTGAAAGTAGAAAGTCGCCCGATTACAACGGTATGCGTACTTTTCCCCTAGACCGTTCTAGTTATGCTTGTCGAGCATCAGAACTGCGAAAATTTTGAGGTTCTCAAGCGTTTCTTACCTCCAAACTGCCATATCTCGCGAACGGATTGACCAATCCGCAAAATTTCTGTTGCATCTGAAAGTAGAAGCTCGCCCGATTACAACGGTATGCGTACTTTTCCCCTAGGCCGTTGTAGTTATTCGCTTCGAGCATGAGAACTGCGAAAATTTTGGGTTTCTCAAGCGTTGCTTACCTCCAAACTGCCATATCTCGCGAACGGATTGACCAATCCGCAAAATTTCTGTTGCATCTGAAAGTAGAAACTCGCCCGATTACAACGGTATGCGTACTTTTCCCCTAGGCCGTTCTGGTTACTCGTTTCGAGCATCAGAACTGTGATAATTTTGAGTTTCTCAACCGTTTCTTACCTCCAAACTGCCATATCTCGCGAACGGATTGACAAATCCGCAAAATTTCTGTTGCATCTGAAAGTAGAAAGTCGCCCGGATACAACGGTATGCGTACTTTTCCCCTAGACCGTTCTAGTTATGCTTGTCGAGCATCAGAACTGCGAAAATTTTGAGTTTCTCAAGCGTTTCATACCTCCAAACTGCCATATCTCGCGAACGGATTGACTAATCCGCAAAATTTCTGTTGCATCTGAACGTAGAAACTCGCCCGATTACAACGGTATGCGTACTTTTCCCCTAGTCCGTTCTAGTTATTCGTTTCGAGCATCAGAACTGCGAAAATTTTGAGTTTCTCAAGCGTTTCTTACGTACAAACTGCCATATCTCGCGAACGGATTGACCAATCCGCAAAATTTCTGTTGCATCTGAAAGTAGAAACTCGCCCGATTACAACGGTATGCGTACTTTTCCCCTAGGCCGTTCTGGTTATTCGTTTCGATCATCAGAACTGTGAAAATTTTGAGTTTCTCAACCGTTTCTTACCTCCAAACTGCCATATCTCGCGAACGGATTGACCCATCCGCAAAATTTCTGTTGCATCTGAAAGTAGAAACTCGCCCGATTACAACGGTATGCGTACTTTTCCCCTAGGCCGTTCTGGTTACTCGTTTCAAGCATCAGAACTGTGATAATTTTGAATTTCTCAACCGTTTCTTACTTCCAAACTGCCATATCTCGCGAACGGATTGACCAATCCGCAAAATTTCTGTTGCATCTGAAAGTAGAAACTCGC
The DNA here is from genome assembly GCF_051014685.1 of Ptiloglossa arizonensis. Taxonomy (NCBI): domain Eukaryota; kingdom Metazoa; phylum Arthropoda; class Insecta; order Hymenoptera; family Colletidae; genus Ptiloglossa; species Ptiloglossa arizonensis. Next base: position 47,764 of record NW_027479245.1, on the reverse strand, counting down.
CCGATTACAACGGTATGCGTACTTTTCCCCTAGGCCGTTCTAGTTATTCGTTTCGAGCATCAGAACAGCGAAAATTTTGAGTTTCTCAAGCGTTTCTGACCTCCAAACTGCCATATCTCGCGAACGGATTGACCAATCCGCAAAATTTCTGTTGCATCTGAACGTAGAAACTCGCCCGATTACAACGGTATGCGTACTTTTCCCCTAGTCCTTTCTAGTTATTCGTTTCGAGCATCAGAACTGCGAAAATTTTGAGTTTCTCAAGCGTTTCTTACGTCCAAACTGCCATATCTAGCGAACGGATTGACCAATCCGCAAAATTTCTGTTGCATCTGAACGTAGAAACTCGCCCGATTACAACGGTATGCGTACTTTTCCCCTAGTCCGTTCTAGTTATTCGTTTCGAGCATCAGAACTGCGAAAATTTTGAGTTTCTCAAGCGTTTCTTACCTACAAACTGCCATATCTCGCGAACGGATTGACCAATCCGCAAAATTTCTGTTGCATCTGAAAGTAGAAACTCGCCCGATTACAACGGTATGCGTACTTTTCCCCTAGGCCGTTCTGGTTATTCGTTTCGAGCATCAGAACTGTGAAAATTTTGAGTTTCTCAACCGTTTCTTACCTCCAAACTGCCATATCTCGCGAACGGATTGACCCATCCGCAAAATTTCTGTTGCATCTGAAAGTAGAAAGTCGCCCGATTACAACGGTATGCGTACTTTTCCCCTAGGCCGTTCTAGTTATTCATTTCGAGCATCAGAACTGCGAAAATTTTGAGTTTCTCAAGCGTTTCTTACCTCCAAACTGCCATATCTCGCGAACGGATTGACTAATCCGCAAAATTTCTGTTGCATCTGAAAGTAGAAACTCGCCCGATTACAACGGTATGCGTACTTTTCCCCTAGTCCGTTCTAGTTATTCGTTTCGAGCATCAGAACTGCGAAAATTTTGAGTTTCTCAAGCGTTTCTTACCTACAAACTGCCATATCTCGCGAACGGATTGACCAATCCGCAAAATTTCTGTTGCGTCTGAAAGTAGAAACTCGCCCGATTACAACGGTATGCGTACTTTTCCCCTAGACCGTTCTAGTTATGCTTGTCGAGCATCAGAACTGCGAAAATTTTGAGTTTCTCAAGCGTTTCTTACCTCCAAACTGCCATATCTCGCGAACAGATTGACCAATCCGCAAAATTTCTGTTGCATCTGAAAGTAGAAACTCGCCCGATTACAACGGTATGCGTACTTTTCCCCTAGGTCGTTCTGGTTACTCGTTTCGAGCATCAGAACTGCGAAAATTTTGAGTTTCTCAAGCGTTTCTTACCACCAAACTGCCATATCTCGCGAACGGATTGACTAATCCGCAAAATTTCTGTTGCATCTGAAAGTAGAAACTCGCCCGATTACAACGGTATGCGTACTTTTCCCCTAGGCCGTTCTGGTTACTCGTTTCGAGCATCAGAACTGTGATAATTTTGAGTTTCTCAACCGTTTCTTACCTCCAAACTGCCATATCTCGCGAACGGATTGACCAATCCGCAAAATTTCTGTTGCATCTGAAAGTAGAAACTCGCCCGATTACAACTGTATGCGTACTTTTCCCCTAGGCCGTTCTGGTTATTCGTTTCGAGCATCAGAACTGTGAAAATTTTGAGTTTCTCAACCGTTTGTTACCTCCAAACTGCCATATCTCGCGAACGGATTGTCCAATCCGCAAAATTTCTGTTGCATCTGAAAGTAGAAAGTCGCTCGATTACAACGGTATGCGTACTTTTCCCCTAGGCCGTTCTAGTTATTCATTTCGAGCATCAGAACTGCGAAAATGTTGAGTTTCTCAAGCGTTTCTTACCTACAAACTGCCATATCTCGCGAACGGATTGACCAATCCGCAAAATTTCTGTTGCATCTGAAAGTAGAAAGTCGCCCGATTACAACGGTATGCGTACTTTTCCCCTAGACCGTTCTAGTTATGCTTGTCGAGCATCAGAACTGCGAAAATTTTGAGTTTCTCAAGCGTTTCATACCTCCAAACTGCCATATCTCGCGAACGGATTGACTAATCCGCAAAATTTCTGTTGCATCTGAAAGTAGAAACTCGCCCGTTTACAACGGTATGCGTACTTTTCCCCTAGGCCGTTCTAGTTATTCGTTTCGAGCATCAGAACTGCGAAAATTTTGAGTTTCTCAAGCGTTTCTTACCTCCAAACTGCCATATCTCGCGAACGGATTGACCAATCCGCAAAATTTCTGTTGCATCTGAAAGTAGAAACTCGCCCGATTACAACGGTATGCGTACTTTTCCCCTAGGACGTTCTGGTTATTCGTTTCGAGCATCAGAACTGTGAAAATTTTGAGTTTCTCAACCGTTTCTAACCTCCAAACTGCCATATCTCGCGAACGGATTGACCCATCCGCAAAATTTCTGTTGCATCTGAAAGTAGAAAGTCGCCCGATTACAACGGTATGCGTACTTTTCCCCTAGGCCGTTCTAGTTATTCATTTCGAGCATCAGAACTGCGAAAATTTTGAGTTTCTCAAGCGTTTCTTACCTACAAACTGCCATATCTCGCGAACGGATTGACCAATCCGCAAAATTTCTGTTGCATCTGAAAGTAGAAAGTCGCCCGATTACAACGGTATGCGTACTTTTCCCCTAGACCGTTCTAGTTATGCTTGTCGAGCATCAGAACTGCGAAAATTTTGAGGTTCTCAAGCGTTTCTTACCTCCAAACTGCCATATCTCGCGAACGGATTGACCAATCCGCAAAATTTCTGTTGCATCTGAAAGTAGAAACTCGCCCGATTACAACGGTATGCGTACTTTTCCCCTAGGCCGTTGTAGTTATTCGCTTCGAGCATGAGAACTGCGAAAATTTTGGGTTTCTCAAGCGTTGCTTACCTCCAAACTGCCATATCTCGCGAACGGATTGAACAATCCGCAAAATTTCTGTTGCATCTGAAAGTAGAAACTCGCCCGATTACAACGGTATGCGTACTTTTCCCCTAGGCCTTTCTGGTTACTCGTTTCGAGCATCAGAACTGTGATAATTTTGAGTTTCTCAACCGTTTCTTACCTCCAAACTGCCATATCTCGCGAACGGATTGACCAATCCGCAAAATTTCTGTTGCATCTTAAAGTAGAAAGTCGCCCGGATACAACGGTATGCGTACTTTTCCCCTAGACCGTTCTAGTTATGCTTGTCGAGCATCAGAACTGCGAAAATTTTGAGTTTCTCAAGCGTTTCATACCTCCAAACTGCCATATCTCGCGAACGGATTGACTAATCCGCAAAATTTCTGTTGCATCTGAAAGTAGAAACTCGCCCGATTACAACGGTATGTGTACTTTTCCCCTAGGCCGTTCTAGTTATTCGTTTCGAGCATCAGAACTGCGAAAATTTTGAGTTTCTCAAGCGTTTCTTACCTCCAAACTGCCATATCTCGCGAACGGATTGACCAATCCGCAAAATTTCTGTTGCATCTGAAAGTAGAAACTCGCCCGATTACAACGGTATGCGTACTTTTCCCCTTGTCCGTTCTAGTTATTCGTTTCGAGCATCAGAACTGCGAAAATTTTGATTTTCTTAAGCGTTTCTTACCTCCAAACTGCCATATCTCGCGAACGGATTGACCAATCCGCAAACTTTCTGTTGCATCTGAAAGTAGAAACTCGCCCGATTACAACGGTATGCGTACTTTTCCCCTAGGCCGTTCTGGTTATTCGTTTCGAGCATCAGAACTGTGAAAATTTTGAGTTTCTCAACCGTTTCTTACCTCCAAACTGCCATATCTCGCGAACTGATTGACCAATCCGCAAAATTTCTGTTGCATCTGAAAGTAGAAAGTCGCCGGATTACAACGGTATGCGTACTTTTCCCCTAGTCCGTTCTAGTTATTCGTTTCGAGCATCAGTACAGCGAAAATTTTGAGTTTCTCAAGCGTTTCTTACCTCCAAACTGCCATATCTCGCGAACGGATTAACCAGTCCGCAAAATTTCTGTTGCATCTGAAAGTAGAAACTCGCCCGATTACAACGGTATGCGTACTTTTCCCCTAGTCCGTTCTAGTTATTCGTTTCGAGCATCAGAACTGCGAAAATTTTGAGTTTCTCAAGCGTTTCTTACCTCCAAACTGCCATATCTCGCGAACGGATTGACTAATCCGCAAAATTTCTGTTGCATCTGAAAGTAGAAACTCGCCCGATTACAACGGTATGCGTACTTTTCCCCTAGTCCGTTCTGGTTATTCGTTTCGAGCATCAGAACTGTGAAAATTTTGAGTTTCTCAACCGTTTCTTACCTCCAAACTGCCATATCTCGCGAACGGATTGACCAATCCGCAAAATTTCTGTTGCATCTGAAAGTAGAAACTCGCCCGATTACAACGTTATGCGTACTTTTCCCCTAGGCCGTTCTGGTTATTCGTTTCGAGCATCAGAACTGTGAAAATTTTGAGTTTCTCAACCGTTTGTTACCTCCAAACTGCCATATCTCGCGAACGGATTGTCCAATCCGCAAAATTTCTGTTGCATCTGAAAGTAGAAAGTCGCTCGATTACAACGGTATGCGTACTTTTCCCCTAGGCCGTTCTAGTTATTCATTTCGAGCATCAGAACTGCGAAAATGTTGAGTTTCTCAAGCGTTTCTTACCTACAAACTGCCATATCTCGCGAACGGATTGACCAATCCGCAAAATTTCTGTTGCATCTGAAAGTAGAAAGTCGCCCGATTACAACGGTATGCGTACTTTTCCCCTAGACCGTTCTAGTTATGCTTGTCGAGCATCAGAACTGCGAAAATTTTGAGTTTCTCAAGCGTTTCATACCTCCAAACTGCCATATCTCGCGAACGGATTGACTAATCCGCAAAATTTCTGTTGCATCTGAAAGTAGAAACTCGCCCGTTTACAACGGTATGCGTACTTTTCCCCTAGGCCGTTCTAGTTATTCGTTTCGAGCATCAGAACTGCGAAAATTTTGAGTTTCTCAAGCGTTTCTTACCTCCAAACTGCCATATCTCGCGAACGGATTGACCAATCCGCAAAATTTCTGTTGCATCTGAAAGTAGAAACTCGCCCGATTACAACGGTATGCGTACTTTTCCCCTAGGACGTTCTGGTTATTCGTTTCGAGCATCAGAACTGTGAAAATTTTGAGTTTCTCAACCGTTTCTAACCTCCAAACTGCCATATCTCGCGAACGGATTGACCCATCCGCAAAATTTCTGTTGCATCTGAAAGTAGAAAGTCGCCCGATTACAACGGTATGCGTACTTTTCCCCTAGGCCGTTCTAGTTATTCATTTCGAGCATCAGAACTGCGAAAATTTTGAGTTTCTCAAGCGTTTCTTACCTACAAACTGCCATATCTCGCGAACGGATTGACCAATCCGCAAAATTTCTGTTGCATCTGAAAGTAGAAAGTCGCCCGATTACAACGGTATGCGTACTTTTCCCCTAGACCGTTCTAGTTATGCTTGTCGAGCATCAGAACTGCGAAAATTTTGAGGTTCTCAAGCGTTTCTTACCTCCAAACTGCCATATCTCGCGAACGGATTGACCAATCCGCAAAATTTCTGTTGCATCTGAAAGTAGAAACTCGCCCGATTACAACGGTATGCGTACTTTTCCCCTAGGCCGTTGTAGTTATTCGCTTCGAGCATGAGAACTGCGAAAATTTTGGGTTTCTCAAGCGTTGCTTACCTCCAAACTGCCATATCTCGCGAACGGATTGACCAATCCGCAAAATTTCTGTTGCATCTGAAAGTAGAAACTCGCCCGATTACAACGGTATGCGTACTTTTCCCCTAGGCCTTTCTGGTTACTCGTTTCGAGCATCAGAACTGTGATAATTTTGAGTTTCTCAACCGTTTCTTACCTCCAAACTGCCATATCTCGCGAACGGATTGACCAATCCGCAAAATTTCTGTTGCATCTTAAAGTAGAAAGTCGCCCGGATACAACGGTATGCGTACTTTTCCCCTAGACCGTTCTAGTTATGCTTGTCGAGCATCAGAACTGCGAAAATTTTGAGTTTCTCAAGCGTTTCATACCTCCAAACTGCCATATCTCGCGAACGGATTGACTAATCCGCAAAATTTCTGTTGCATCTGAAAGTAGAAACTCGCCCGATTACAACGGTATGTGTACTTTTCCCCTAGGCCGTTCTAGTTATTCGTTTCGAGCATCAGAACTGCGAAAATTTTGAGTTTCTCAAGCGTTTCTTACCTCCAAACTGCCATATCTCGCGAACGGATTGACCAATCCGCAAAATTTCTGTTGCATCTGAAAGTAGAAACTCGCCCGATTACAACGGTATGCGTACTTTTCCCCTTGTCCGTTCTAGTTATTCGTTTCGAGCATCAGAACTGCGAAAATTTTGATTTTCTTAAGCGTTTCTTACCTCCAAACTGCCATATCTCGCGAACGGATTGACCAATCCGCAAACTTTCTGTTGCATCTGAAAGTAGAAACTCGCCCGATTACAACGGTATGCGTACTTTTCCCCTAGGCCGTTCTGGTTATTCGTTTCGAGCATCAGAACTGTGAAAATTTTGAGTTTCTCAACCGTTTCTTACCTCCAAACTGCCATATCTCGCGAACTGATTGACCAATCCGCAAAATTTCTGTTGCATCTGAAAGTAGAAAGTCGCCGGATTACAACGGTATGCGTACTTTTCCCCTAGTCCGTTCTAGTTATTCGTTTCGAGCATCAGTACAGCGAAAATTTTGAGTTTCTCAAGCGTTTCTTACCTCCAAACTGCCATATCTCGCGAACGGATTAACCAGTCCGCAAAATTTCTGTTGCATCTGAAAGTAGAAACTCGCCCGATTACAACGGTATGCGTACTTTTCCCCTAGTCCGTTCTAGTTATTCGTTTCGAGCATCAGAACTGCGAAAATTTTGAGTTTCTCAAGCGTTTCTTACCTCCAAACTGCCATATCTCGCGAACGGATTGACTAATCCGCAAAATTTCTGTTGCATCTGAAAGTAGAAACTCGCCCGATTACAACGGTATGCGTACTTTTCCCCTAGTCCGTTCTGGTTATTCGTTTCGAGCATCAGAACTGTGAAAATTTTGAGTTTCTCAACCGTTTCTTACCTCCAAACTGCCATATCTCGCGAACTGATTGACCAATCCGCAAAATTTCTGTTGCATCTGAAAGTAGAAAGTCGCCGGATTACAACGGTATGCGTACTTTTCCCCTAGTCCGTTCTAGTTATTCATTTCGAGCATCAGTACAGCGAAAATTTTGAGTTTCTCAAGCGTTTCTTACCTCCAAACTGCCATATCTCGCGAACGGATTGACCAATCCGCAAAATTTCTGTTGCATCTGAAAGTAGAAACTCGCCCGATTACAACGTTATGCGTACTTTTCCCCTAGGCCGTTCTAGTTATTCGTTTCGAGCATCAGAACTGCGAAAATGTTGAGTTTCTCAAGCGTTTTTTACATACAAACTGCCATATCTCGCGAACGGATTGACCAATCCGCAAAATTTCTGTTGCATCTGAAAGTAGAAACTCGCCCGATTACAACGGTATGCGTACTTTTCCCCTAGGCCGTTCTGGTTATTCGTTTCCAGCATCAGAACTGTGAAAATTTTGAGTTTCTCAAGCGTTTCTTACCTCCAAACTGCCATATCTCGCGAACGGATTGACCAATCCGCAAAATTTCTGTTGCATCTGAAAGTAGAAAGTCGCCCGATTACAACGGTGTGCGTACTTTTCCCCTAGGCCGTTCTAGTTATTCATTTCGAGCATCAGAACTGCGAAAATTTTGAGTTTCTCAAGCGTTTCTTACCTCCAAACTGCCATATCTCGCGAACGGATTGACTAATCCGCAAAATTTCTGTTGCATCTGAAAGTAGAAACTCGCCCGATTACAACGGTATGCGTACTTTTCCCCTAGGCCGTTCTAGTTATTCGTTTCGAGCATCAGAACTGCGAAAATTTTGAGTTTCTCAAGCGTTTCTGACCTCCAAACTGCCATATCTCGCGAACGGATTGACCAATCCGCAAAATTTCTGTTGCATCTGAACGTAGAAACTCGCCCGATTACAACGGTATGCGTACTTTTCCCCTAGTCCGTTCTAGTTATTCGTTTCGAGCATCAGAACTGCGAAAATTTTGAGTTTCTCAAGCGTTTCTTACCTCCAAACTGCCATATCTCGCGAACGAATTGACCAATCCGCAAAATTTCTGTTGCATCTGAAAGTAGAAACTCGCCCGATTACAACGGTATGCGTACTTTTCCCCTAGGCCGTTCTATTTATTCGTTTCGAGCATCAGAACTGCGAAAATGTTGAGTTTCTCAAGCGTTTCTTACCTACAAACTGCCATATCTCGCGAACGGATTGACCAATCCGCAAAATTTCTGTTGCATCTGAAAGTAGAAAGTCGCCCGATTACAACGGTGTGCGTACTTTTCCCCTAGACCGTTCTAGTTATGCTTGTCGAGCATCAGAACTGCGAAAATTTTGAGTTTTTCAAGCGTTTCTTACCTCCAAACTGCCATATCTCGCGAACGGATTGACCAATCCGCAAAATTTCTGTTGCATCTGAAAGTAGAAAGTCGCCCGATTACAACGGTATGCGTACTTTTCCCCTAGGCCGTTCTAGTTATTCATTTCGAGCATCAGAACTGCGAAAATTTTGAGTTTCTCAAGCGTTTCTTACCTCCAAACTGCCATATCTCGCGAACGGATTGACTAATCCGCAAAATTTCTGTTGCATCTGAAAGTAGAAACTCGCCCGATTACAACGGTATGCGTACTTTTCCCCTAGTCCGTTCTGGTTATTCGTTTCGAGCATCAGAACTGTGAAAATTTTGAGTTTCTCAACCGTTTCTTACCTCCAAACTGCCATATCTCGCGAACTGATTGACCAATCCGCAAAATTTCTGTTGCATCTGAAAGTAGAAAGTCGCCGGATTACAACGGTATGCGTACTTTTCCCCTAGTCCGTTCTAGTTATTCATTTCGAGCATCAGTACAGCGAAAATTTTGAGTTTCTCAAGCGTTTCTTACCTCCAAACTGCCATATCTCGCGAACGGATTGACCAATCCGCAAAATTTCTGTTGCATCTGAAAGTAGAAACTCGCCCGATTACAACGTTATGCGTACTTTTCCCCTAGGCCGTTCTAGTTATTCGTTTCGAGCATCAGAACTGCGAAAATGTTGAGTTTCTCAAGCGTTTTTTACATACAAACTGCCATATCTCGCGAACGGATTGACCAATCCGCAAAATTTCTGTTGCATCTGAAAGTAGAAACTCGCCCGATTACAACGGTATGCGTACTTTTCCCCTAGGCCGTTCTGGTTATTCGTTTCGAGCATCAGAACTGTGAAAATTTTGAGTTTCTCAAGCGTTTCTTACCTCTAAACTGCCATATCTCGCGAACGGATTGACCAATCCGCAAAATTTCTGTTGCATCTGAAAGTAGAAAGTCGCCCGATTACAACGGTGTGCGTACTTTTCCCCTAGACCGTTCTAGTTATGCTTGTCGAGCATCAGAACTGCGAAAATTTTGAGTTTTTCAAGCGTTTCTTACCTCCAAACTGCCATATCTCGCGAACGGATTGACCAATCCGCAAAATTTCTGTTGCATCTGAAAGTAGAAAGTCGCCCGATTACAACGGTATGCGTACTTTTCCCCTAGGCCGTTCTAGTTATTCATTTCGAGCATCAGAACTGCGAAAATTTTGAGTTTCTCAAGCGTTTCTTACCTCCAAACTGCCATATCTCGCGAACGGATTGACTAATCCGCAAAATTTCTGTTGCATCTGAAAGTAGAAACTCGCCCGATTACAACGGTATGCGTACTTTTCCCCTAGTCCGTTCTGGTTATTCGTTTCGAGCATCAGAACTGTGAAAATTTTGAGTTTCTCAACCGTTTCTTACCTCCAAACTGCCATATCTCGCGAACTGATTGACCAATCCGCAAAATTTCTGTTGCATCTGAAAGTAGAAAGTCGCCGGATTACAACGGTATGCGTACTTTTCCCCTAGTCCGTTCTAGTTATTCATTTCGAGCATCAGTACAGCGAAAATTTTGAGTTTCTCAAGCGTTTCTTACCTCCAAACTGCCATATCTCGCGAACGGATTGACCAATCCGCAAAATTTCTGTTGCATCTGAAAGTAGAAACTCGCCCGATTACAACGGTATGCGTACTTTTCCCCTAGGCCGTTCTGGTTATTCGTTTCGAGCATCAGAACTGTGAAAATTTTGAGTTTCTCAAGCGTTTCTTACCTCCAAACTGCCATATCTCGCGAACGGATTGACCAATCCGCAAAATTTCTGTTGCATCTGAAAGTAGAAAGTCGCCCGATTACAACGGTGTGCGTACTTTTCCCCTAGGCCGTTCTAGTTATTCATTTCGAGCATCAGAACTGCGAAAATTTTGAGTTTCTCAAGCGTTTCTTACCTCCAAACTGCCATATCTCGCGAACGGATTGACCAATCCGCAAAATTTCTGTTGCATCTGAACGTAGAAACTCGCCCGATTACAACGGTATGCGTACTTTTCCCCTAGTCCGTTCTAGTTATTCGTTTCGAGCATCAGAACTGCGAAAATTTTGAGTTTCTCAAGCGTTTCTTACCTCCAAACTGCCATATCTCGCGAACGAATTGACCAATCCGCAAAATTTCTGTTGCATCTGAAAGTAGAAACTCGCCCGATTACAACGGTATACGTACTTTTCCCCTAGGCCGTTCTATTTATTCGTTTCGAGCATCAGAACTGCGAAAATGTTGAGTTTCTCAAGCGTTTCTTACCTACAAACTGCCATATCTCGCGAACGGATTGACCAATCCGCAAAATTTCTGTTGCATCTGAAAGTAGAAAGTCGCCCGATTACAACGGTGTGCGTACTTTTCCCCTAGACCGTTCTAGTTATGCTTGTCGAGCATCAGAACTGCGAAAATTTTGAGTTTTTCAAGCGTTTCTTACCTCCAAACTGCCATATCTCGCGAACGGATTGACCAATCCGCAAAATTTCTGTTGCATCTGAAAGTAGAAAGTCGCCCGATTACAACGGTATGCGTACTTTTCCCCTAGGCCGTTCTAGTTATTCATTTCGAGCATCAGAACTGCGAAAATTTTGAGTTTCTCAAGCGTTTCTTACCTCCAAACTGCCATATCTCGCGAACGGATTGACTAATCCGCAAAATTTCTGTTGCATCTGAAAGTAGAAAGTCGCCCGATTACAACGGTGTGCGTACTTTTCCCCTAGGCCGTTCTAGTTATTCATTTCGAGCATCAGAACTGCGAAAATTTTGAGTTTCTCAAGCGTTTCTTACCTCCAAACTGCCATATCTCGCGAACGGATTGACTAATCCGCAAAATTTCTGTTGCATCTGAAAGTAGAAACTCGCCCGATTACAACGGTATGCGTACTTTTCCCCTAGGCCGTTCTAGTTATTCGTTTCGAGCATCAGAACTGCGAAAATTTTGAGTTTCTCAAGCGTTTCTGACCTCCAAACTGCCATATCTCGCGAACGGATTGACCAATCCGCAAAATTTCTGTTGCATCTGAACGTAGAAACTCGCCCGATTACAACGGTATGCGTACTTTTCCCCTAGTCCGTTCTAGTTATTCGCTTCGAGCATCAGAACTGCGAAAATTTTGAGTTTCTCAAGCGTTTCTTACCTCCAAACTGCCATATCTCGCGAACGAATTGACCAATCCGCAAAATTTCTGTTGCATCTGAAAGTAGAAACTCGCCCGATTACAACGGTATGCGTACTTTTCCCCTAGGCCGTTCTATTTATTCGTTTCGAGCATCAGAACTGCGAAAATGTTGAGTTTCTCAAGCGTTTCTTACCTACAAACTGCCATATCTCGCGAACGGATTGACCAATCCGCAAAATTTCTGTTGCATCTGAAAGTAGAAAGTCGCCCGATTACAACGGTGTGCGTACTTTTCCCCTAGACCGTTCTAGTTATGCTTGTCGAGCATCAGAACTGCGAAAATTTTGAGTTTCTCAAGCGTTTCTTACCTCCAAACTGCCATATCTCGCGAACGGATTGACCAATCCGCAAAATTTCTGTTGCATCTGAAAGTAGAAAGTCGCCCGATTACAACGGTATGCGTACTTTTCCCCTAGGCCGTTCTAGTTATTCATTTCGAGCATCAGAACTGCGAAAATTTTGAGTTTCTCAAGCGTTTCTTACCTCCAAACTGCCATATCTCGCGAACGGATTGACTAATCCGCAAAATTTCTGTTGCATCTGAAAGTAGAAACTCGCCCGATTACAACGGTATGCGTACTTTTCCCCTAGGCCGTTCTAGTTATTCGTTTCGAGCATCAGAACTGCGAAAATTTTGAGTTTCTCAAGCGTTTCTGACCTCCAAACTGCCATATCTCGCGAACGGATTGACCAATCCGCAAAATTTCTGTTGCATCTGAACGTAGAAACTCGCCCGATTACAACGGTATGCGTACTTTTCCCCTAGTCCGTTCTAGTTATTCGTTTCGAGCATCAGAACTGCGAAAATTTTGAGTTTCTCAAGCGTTTCTTACCTCCAAACTGCCATATCTCGCGAACGGATTGACCAATCCGCAAAATTTCTGTTGCATCTGAAAGTAGAAACTCGCCCGATTACAACGGTATGCGTACTTTTCCCCTAGGCCGTTCTATTTATTCGTTTCGAGCATCAGAACTGCGAAAATGTTGAGTTTCTCAAGCGTTTCTTACCTACAAACTGCCATATCTCGCGAACGGATTGACCAATCCGCAAAATTTCTGTTGCATCTGAAAGTAGAAAGTCGCCCGATTACAACGGTGTGCGTACTTTTCCCCTAGACCGTTCTAGTTATGCTTGTCGAGCATCAGAACTGCGAAAATTTTGAGTTTCTCAAGCGTTTCTTACCTCCAAACTGCCATATCTCGCGAACGGATTGACCAATCCCCAAAATTTCTGTTGCATCTGAAAGTAGAAACTCGCCCGATTACAACGGTATGCGTACTTTTCCCCTAGGCCGTTGTAGTTATTCGCTTCGAGCATGAGAACTGCGAAAATTTTGGGTTACTCAAGCGTTGCTTACCTCCAAACTGCCATATCTCGCGAACGGATTGACCAATCCGCAAAATTTCTGTTGCATCTGAAAGTAGAAACTCGCACGATTACAACGGTATGCGTACTTTTCCCCTAGGCCGTTCTGGTTACTCGTTTCGAGCATCAGAACTGTGATAATTTTGAGTTTCTCAACCGTTTCTTACCTCCAAACTGCCATATCTCGCGAACGGATTTACCAATCCGCAAAATTTCTGTTGCATCTGAAAGTAGAAAGTCGCCCGGATACAACGGTATGCGTACTTTTCCCCTAGACCGTTCTAGTTATGCTTGTCGAGCATCAGAACTGCGAAAATTTTGAGTTTCTCAAGCGTTTCTTACCTCCAAACTGCCATATCTCGCGAACGGATTGACTAATCCGCAAAATTTCTGTTGCATCTGAAAGTAGAAACTCGCCCGATTACAACGGTATGCGTACTTTTCCCCTAGGCCGTTCTAGTTATTCGTTTCGAGCATCAGAACTGCGAAAATTTTGAGTTTCTCAAGCGTTTCTGACCTCCAAACTGCCATATCTCGCGAACGGATTGACCAATCCGCAAAATTTCTGTTGCATCTGAACGTAGAAACTCGCCCGATTACAACGGTATGCGTACTTTTCCCCTAGTCCGTTCTAGTTATTCGTTTCGAGCATCAGAACTGCGAAAATTTTGAGTTTCTCAAGCGTTTCTTACCTCCAAACTGCCATATCTCGCGAACGGATTGACCAATCCGCAAAATTTCTGTTGCATCTGAAAGTAGAAACTCGCCCGATTACAACGGTATGCGTACTTTTCCCCTAGGCCGTTCTATTTATTCGTTTCGAGCATCAGAACTGCGAAAATGTTGAGTTTCTCAAGCGTTTCTTACCTACAAACTGCCATATCTCGCGAACGGATTGACCAATCCGCAAAATTTCTGTTGCATCTGAAAGTAGAAAGTCGCCCGATTACAACGGTGTGCGTACTTTTCCCCTAGACCGTTCTAGTTATGCTTGTCGAGCATCAGAACTGCGAAAATTTTGAGTTTCTCAAGCGTTTCTGACCTCCAAACTGCCATATCTCGCGAACGGATTGACCAATCCGCAAAATTTCTGTTGCATCTGAACGTAGAAACTCGCCCGATTACAACGGTATGCGTACTTTTCCCCTAGTCCGTTCTAGTTATTCGTTTCGAGCATCAGAACTGCGAAAATTTTGAGTTTCTCAAGCGTTTCTTACCTCCAAACTGCCATATCTCGCGAACGAATTGACCAATCCGCAAAATTTCTGTTGCATCTGAAAGTAGAAACTCGCCCGATTACAACGGTATGCGTACTTTTCCCCTAGGCCGTTCTATTTATTCGTTTCGAGCATCAGAACTGCGAAAATGTTGAGTTTCTCAAGCGTTTCTTACCTACAAACTGCCATATCTCGCGAACGGATTGACCAATCCGCAAAATTTCTGTTGCATCTGAAAGTAGAAAGTCGCCCGATTACAACGGTGTGCGTACTTTTCCCCTAGACCGTTCTAGTTATGCTTGTCGAGCATCAGAACTGCGAAAATTTTGAGTTTTTCAAGCGTTTCTTACCTCCAAACTGCCATATCTCGCGAACGGATTGACCAATCCGCAAAATTTCTGTTGCATCTGAAAGTAGAAAGTCGCCCGATTACAACGGTGTGCGTACTTTTCCCCTAGACCGTTCTAGTTATTCGTTTCGAGCATCAGAACTGCGAAAATTTTGAGTTTCTCAAGCGTTTCTTACCTCCAAACTGCCATATCTCGCGAACGGATTGACCAATCCGCAAAATTTCTGTTGCATCTGAAAGTAGAAACTCGCCCGATTACAACGGTATGCGTACTTTTCCCCTAGGCCGTTCTATTTATTCGTTTCGAGCATCAGAACTGCGAAAATGTTGAGTTTCTCAAGCGTTTCTTACCTACAAACTGCCATATCTCGCGAACGGATTGACCAATCCGCAAAATTTCTGTTGCATCTGAAAGTAGAAAGTCGCCCGATTACAACGGTGTGCGTACTTTTCCCCTAGACCGTTCTAGTTATGCTTGTCGAGCATCAGAACTGCGAAAATTTTGAGTTTCTCAAGCGTTTCTTACCTCCAAACTGCCATATCTCGCGAACGGATTGACCAATCCCCAAAATTTCTGTTGCATCTGAAAGTAGAAACTCGCCCGATTACAACGGTATGCGTACTTTTCCCCTAGGCCGTTGTAGTTATTCGCTTCGAGCATGAGAACTGCGAAAATTTTGGGTTACTCAAGCGTTGCTTACCTCCAAACTGCCATATCTCGCGAACGGATTGACCAATCCGCAAAATTTCTGTTGCATCTGAAAGTAGAAACTCGCACGATTACAACGGTATGCGTACTTTTCCCCTAGGCCGTTCTGGTTACTCGTTTCGAGCATCAGAACTGTGATAATTTTGAGTTTCTCAACCGTTTCTTACCTCCAAACTGCCATATCTCGCGAACGGATTTACCAATCCGCAAAATTTCTGTTGCATCTGAAAGTAGAAAGTCGCCCGGATACAACGGTATGCGTACTTTTCCCCTAGACCGTTCTAGTTATGCTTGTCGAGCATCAGAACTGCGAAAATTTTGAGTTTCTCAAGCGTTTCTTACCTCCAAACTGCCATATCTCGCGAACGGATTGACTAATCCGCAAAATTTCTGTTGCATCTGAAAGTAGAAACTCGCCCGATTACAACGGTATGCGTACTTTTCCCCTAGGCCGTTCTAGTTATTCGTTTCGAGCATCAGAACTGCGAAAATTTTGAGTTTCTCAAGCGTTTCTGACCTCCAAACTGCCATATCTCGCGAACGGATTGACCAATCCGCAAAATTTCTGTTGCATCTGAACGTAGAAACTCGCCCGATTACAACGGTATGCGTACTTTTCCCCTAGTCCGTTCTAGTTATTCGTTTCGAGCATCAGAACTGCGAAAATTTTGAGTTTCTCAAGCGTTTCTTACCTCCAAACTGCCATATCTCGCGAACGGATTGACCAATCCGCAAAATTTCTGTTGCATCTGAAAGTAGAAACTCGCCCGATTACAACGGTATGCGTACTTTTCCCCTAGGCCGTTCTATTTATTCGTTTCGAGCATCAGAACTGCGAAAATGTTGAGTTTCTCAAGCGTTTCTTACCTACAAACTGCCATATCTCGCGAACGGATTGACCAATCCGCAAAATTTCTGTTGCATCTGAAAGTAGAAAGTCGCCCGATTACAACGGTGTGCGTACTTTTCCCCTAGACCGTTCTAGTTATGCTTGTCGAGCATCAGAACTGCGAAAATTTTGAGTTTCTCAAGCGTTTCTGACCTCCAAACTGCCATATCTCGCGAACGGATTGACCAATCCGCAAAATTTCTGTTGCATCTGAACGTAGAAACTCGCCCGATTACAACGGTATGCGTACTTTTCCCCTAGTCCGTTCTAGTTATTCGTTTCGAGCATCAGAACTGCGAAAATTTTGAGTTTCTCAAGCGTTTCTTACCTCCAAACTGCCATATCTCGCGAACGAATTGACCAATCCGCAAAATTTCTGTTGCATCTGAAAGTAGAAACTCGCCCGATTACAACGGTATGCGTACTTTTCCCCTAGGCCGTTCTATTTATTCGTTTCGAGCATCAGAACTGCGAAAATGTTGAGTTTCTCAAGCGTTTCTTACCTACAAACTGCCATATCTCGCGAACGGATTGACCAATCCGCAAAATTTCTGTTGCATCTGAAAGTAGAAAGTCGCCCGATTACAACGGTGTGCGTACTTTTCCCCTAGACCGTTCTAGTTATGCTTGTCGAGCATCAGAACTGCGAAAATTTTGAGTTTTTCAAGCGTTTCTTACCTCCAAACTGCCATATCTCGCGAACGGATTGACCAATCCGCAAAATTTCTGTTGCATCTGAAAGTAGAAAGTCGCCCGATTACAACGGTATGCGTACTTTTCCCCTAGGCCGTTCTAGTTATTCATTTCGAGCATCAGAACTGCGAAAATTTTGAGTTTCTCAAGCGTTTCTTACCTCCAAACTGCCATATCTCGCGAACGGATTGACTAATCCGCAAAATTTCTGTTGCATCTGAAAGTAGAAACTCGCCCGATTACAACGGTATGCGTACTTTTCCCCTAGTCCGTTCTGGTTATTCGTTTCGAGCATCAGAACTGTGAAAATTTTGAGTTTCTCAACCGTTTCTTACCTCCAAACTGCCATATCTCGCGAACTGATTGACCAATCCGCAAAATTTCTGTTGCATCTGAAAGTAGAAAGTCGCCGGATTACAACGGTATGCGTACTTTTCCCCTAGTCCGTTCTAGTTATTCATTTCGAGCATCAGTACAGCGAAAATTTTGAGTTTCTCAAGCGTTTCTTACCTCCAAACTGCCATATCTCGCGAACGGATTGACCAATCCGCAAAATTTCTGTTGCATCTGAAAGTAGAAACTCGCCCGATTACAACGTTATGCGTACTTTTCCCCTAGGCCGTTCTAGTTATTCGTTTCGAGCATCAGAACTGCGAAAATGTTGAGTTTCTCAAGCGTTTTTTACATACAAACTGCCATATCTCGCGAACGGATTGACCAATCCGCAAAATTTCTGTTGCATCTGAAAGTAGAAACTCGCCCGATTACAACGGTATGCGTACTTTTCCCCTAGGCCGTTCTGGTTATTCGTTTCGAGCATCAGAACTGTGAAAATTTTGAGTTTCTCAAGCGTTTCTTACCTCTAAACTGCCATATCTCGCGAACGGATTGACCAATCCGCAAAATTTCTGTTGCATCTGAAAGTAGAAAGTCGCCCGATTACAACGGTGTGCGTACTTTTCCCCTAGGCCGTTCTAGTTATTCATTTCGAGCATCAGAACTGCGAAAATTTTGAGTTTCTCAAGCGTTTCTTACCTCCAAACTGCCATATCTCGCGAACGGATTGACTAATCCGCAAAATTTCTATTGCATCTGAAAGTAGAAACTCGCCCGATTACAACGGTATGCGTACTTTTCCCCTAGGCCGTTCTAGTTATTCGTTTCGAGCATCAGAACTGCGAAAATTTTGAGTTTCTCAAGCGTTTCTGACCTCCAAACTGCCATATCTCGCGAACGGATTGACCAATCCGCAAAATTTCTGTTGCATCTGAACGTAGAAACTCGCCCGATTACAACGGTATGCGTACTTTTCCCCTAGTCCGTTCTAGTTATTCGTTTCGAGCATCAGAACTGCGAAAATTTTGAGTTTCTCAAGCGTTTCTTACCTCCAAACTGCCATATCTCGCGAACGAATTGACCAATCCGCAAAATTTCTGTTGCATCTGAAAGTAGAAACTCGCCCGATTACAACGGTATGCGTACTTTTCCCCTAGGCCGTTCTATTTATTCGTTTCGAGCATCAGAACTGCGAAAATGTTGAGTTTCTCAAGCGTTTCTTACCTACAAACTGCCATATCTCGCGAACGGATTGACCAATCCGCAAAATTTCTGTTGCATCTGAAAGTAGAAAGTCGCCCGATTACAACGGTGTGCGTACTTTTCCCCTAGACCGTTCTAGTTATGCTTGTCGAGCATCAGAACTGCGAAAATTTTGAGTTTTTCAAGCGTTTCTTACCTCCAAACTGCCATATCTCGCGAACGGATTGACCAATCCGCAAAATTTCTGTTGCATCTGAAAGTAGAAAGTCGCCCGATTACAACGGTATGCGTACTTTTCCCCTAGGCCGTTCTAGTTATTCATTTCGAGCATCAGAACTGCGAAAATTTTGAGTTTCTCAAGCGTTTCTTACCTCCAAACTGCCATATCTCGCGAACGGATTGACTAATCCGCAAAATTTCTGTTGCATCTGAAAGTAGAAACTCGCCCGATTACAACGGTATGCGTACTTTTCCCCTAGTCCGTTCTGGTTATTCGTTTCGAGCATCAGAACTGTGAAAATTTTGAGTTTCTCAACCGTTTCTTACCTCCAAACTGCCATATCTCGCGAACTGATTGACCAATCCGCAAAATTTCTGTTGCATCTGAAAGTAGAAAGTCGCCGGATTACAACGGTATGCGTACTTTTCCCCTAGTCCGTTCTAGTTATTCATTTCGAGCATCAGTACAGCGAAAATTTTGAGTTTCTCAAGCGTTTCTTACCTCCAAACTGCCATATCTCGCGAACGGATTGACCAATCCGCAAAATTTCTGTTGCATCTGAAAGTAGAAACTCGCCCGATTACAACGGTATGCGTACTTTTCCCCTAGGCCGTTCTGGTTATTCGTTTCGAGCATCAGAACTGTGAAAATTTTGAGTTTCTCAAGCGTTTCTTACCTCCAAACTGCCATATCTCGCGAACGGATTGACCAATCCGCAAAATTTCTGTTGCATCTGAAAGTAGAAAGTCGCCCGATTACAACGGTGTGCGTACTTTTCCCCTAGGCCGTTCTAGTTATTCATTTCGAGCATCAGAACTGCGAAAATTTTGAGTTTCTCAAGCGTTTCTTACCTCCAAACTGCCATATCTCGCGAACGGATTGACCAATCCGCAAAATTTCTGTTGCATCTGAACGTAGAAACTCGCCCGATTACAACGGTATGCGTACTTTTCCCCTAGTCCGTTCTAGTTATTCGTTTCGAGCATCAGAACTGCGAAAATTTTGAGTTTCTCAAGCGTTTCTTACCTCCAAACTGCCATATCTCGCGAACGAATTGACCAATCCGCAAAATTTCTGTTGCATCTGAAAGTAGAAACTCGCCCGATTACAACGGTATACGTACTTTTCCCCTAGGCCGTTCTATTTATTCGTTTCGAGCATCAGAACTGCGAAAATGTTGAGTTTCTCAAGCGTTTCTTACCTACAAACTGCCATATCTCGCGAACGGATTGACCAATCCGCAAAATTTCTGTTGCATCTGAAAGTAGAAAGTCGCCCGATTACAACGGTGTGCGTACTTTTCCCCTAGACCGTTCTAGTTATGCTTGTCGAGCATCAGAACTGCGAAAATTTTGAGTTTTTCAAGCGTTTCTTACCTCCAAACTGCCATATCTCGCGAACGGATTGACCAATCCGCAAAATTTCTGTTGCATCTGAAAGTAGAAAGTCGCCCGATTACAACGGTATGCGTACTTTTCCCCTAGGCCGTTCTAGTTATTCATTTCGAGCATCAGAACTGCGAAAATTTTGAGTTTCTCAAGCGTTTCTTACCTCCAAACTGCCATATCTCGCGAACGGATTGACTAATCCGCAAAATTTCTGTTGCATCTGAAAGTAGAAAGTCGCCCGATTACAACGGTGTGCGTACTTTTCCCCTAGGCCGTTCTAGTTATTCATTTCGAGCATCAGAACTGCGAAAATTTTGAGTTTCTCAAGCGTTTCTTACCTCCAAACTGCCATATCTCGCGAACGGATTGACTAATCCGCAAAATTTCTGTTGCATCTGAAAGTAGAAACTCGCCCGATTACAACGGTATGCGTACTTTTCCCCTAGGCCGTTCTAGTTATTCGTTTCGAGCATCAGAACTGCGAAAATTTTGAGTTTCTCAAGCGTTTCTGACCTCCAAACTGCCATATCTCGCGAACGGATTGACCAATCCGCAAAATTTCTGTTGCATCTGAACGTAGAAACTCGCCCGATTACAACGGTATGCGTACTTTTCCCCTAGTCCGTTCTAGTTATTCGCTTCGAGCATCAGAACTGCGAAAATTTTGAGTTTCTCAAGCGTTTCTTACCTCCAAACTGCCATATCTCGCGAACGAATTGACCAATCCGCAAAATTTCTGTTGCATCTGAAAGTAGAAACTCGCCCGATTACAACGGTATGCGTACTTTTCCCCTAGGCCGTTCTATTTATTCGTTTCGAGCATCAGAACTGCGAAAATGTTGAGTTTCTCAAGCGTTTCTTACCTACAAACTGCCATATCTCGCGAACGGATTGACCAATCCGCAAAATTTCTGTTGCATCTGAAAGTAGAAAGTCGCCCGATTACAACGGTGTGCGTACTTTTCCCCTAGACCGTTCTAGTTATGCTTGTCGAGCATCAGAACTGCGAAAATTTTGAGTTTCTCAAGCGTTTCTTACCTCCAAACTGCCATATCTCGCGAACGGATTGACCAATCCGCAAAATTTCTGTTGCATCTGAAAGTAGAAAGTCGCCCGATTACAACGGTATGCGTACTTTTCCCCTAGGCCGTTCTAGTTATTCATTTCGAGCATCAGAACTGCGAAAATTTTGAGTTTCTCAAGCGTTTCTTACCTCCAAACTGCCATATCTCGCGAACGGATTGACTAATCCGCAAAATTTCTGTTGCATCTGAAAGTAGAAACTCGCCCGATTACAACGGTATGCGTACTTTTCCCCTAGGCCGTTCTAGTTATTCGTTTCGAGCATCAGAACTGCGAAAATTTTGAGTTTCTCAAGCGTTTCTGACCTCCAAACTGCCATATCTCGCGAACGGATTGACCAATCCGCAAAATTTCTGTTGCATCTGAACGTAGAAACTCGCCCGATTACAACGGTATGCGTACTTTTCCCCTAGTCCGTTCTAGTTATTCGTTTCGAGCATCAGAACTGCGAAAATTTTGAGTTTCTCAAGCGTTTCTTACCTCCAAACTGCCATATCTCGCGAACGGATTGACCAATCCGCAAAATTTCTGTTGCATCTGAAAGTAGAAACTCGCCCGATTACAACGGTATGCGTACTTTTCCCCTAGGCCGTTCTATTTATTCGTTTCGAGCATCAGAACTGCGAAAATGTTGAGTTTCTCAAGCGTTTCTTACCTACAAACTGCCATATCTCGCGAACGGATTGACCAATCCGCAAAATTTCTGTTGCATCTGAAAGTAGAAAGTCGCCCGATTACAACGGTGTGCGTACTTTTCCCCTAGACCGTTCTAGTTATGCTTGTCGAGCATCAGAACTGCGAAAATTTTGAGTTTCTCAAGCGTTTCTTACCTCCAAACTGCCATATCTCGCGAACGGATTGACCAATCCGCAAAATTTCTGTTGCATCTGAAAGTAGAAACTCGCCCGATTACAACGGTATGCGTACTTTTCCCCTAGGCCGTTGTAGTTATTCGCTTCGAGCATGAGAACTGCGAAAATTTTGGGTTACTCAAGCGTTGCTTACCTCCAAACTGCCATATCTCGCGAACGGATTGACCAATCCGCAAAATTTCTGTTGCATCTGAAAGTAGAAACTCGCACGATTACAACGGTATGCGTACTTTTCCCCTAGGCCGTTCTGGTTACTCGTTTCGAGCATCAGAACTGTGATAATTTTGAGTTTCTCAACCGTTTCTTACCTCCAAACTGCCATATCTCGCGAACGGATTTACCAATCCGCAAAATTTCTGTTGCATCTGAAAGTAGAAAGTCGCCCGGATACAACGGTATGCGTACTTTTCCCCTAGACCGTTCTAGTTATGCTTGTCGAGCATCAGAACTGCGAAAATTTTGAGTTTCTCAAGCGTTTCTTACCTCCAAACTGCCATATCTCGCGAACGGATTGACTAATCCGCAAAATTTCTGTTGCATCTGAAAGTAGAAACTCGCCCGATTACAACGGTATGCGTACTTTTCCCCTAGGCCGTTCTAGTTATTCGTTTCGAGCATCAGAACTGCGAAAATTTTGAGTTTCTCAAGCGTTTCTGACCTCCAAACTGCCATATCTCGCGAACGGATTGACCAATCCGCAAAATTTCTGTTGCATCTGAACGTAGAAACTCGCCCGATTACAACGGTATGCGTACTTTTCCCCTAGTCCGTTCTAGTTATTCGTTTCGAGCATCAGAACTGCGAAAATTTTGAGTTTCTCAAGCGTTTCTTACCTCCAAACTGCCATATCTCGCGAACGGATTGACCAATCCGCAAAATTTCTGTTGCATCTGAAAGTAGAAACTCGCCCGATTACAACGGTATGCGTACTTTTCCCCTAGGCCGTTCTATTTATTCGTTTCGAGCATCAGAACTGCGAAAATGTTGAGTTTCTCAAGCGTTTCTTACCTACAAACTGCCATATCTCGCGAACGGATTGACCAATCCGCAAAATTTCTGTTGCATCTGAAAGTAGAAAGTCGCCCGATTACAACGGTGTGCGTACTTTTCCCCTAGACCGTTCTAGTTATGCTTGTCGAGCATCAGAACTGCGAAAATTTTGAGTTTCTCAAGCGTTTCTTACCTCCAAACTGCCATATCTCGCGAACGGATTGACCAATCCGCAAAATTTCTGTTGCATCTGAAAGTAGAAACTCGCCCGATTACAACGGTATGCGTACTTTTCCCCTAGGCCGTTGTAGTTATTCGCTTCGAGCATGAGAACTGCGAAAATTTTGGGTTACTCAAGCGTTGCTTACCTCCAAACTGCCATATCTCGCGAACGGATTGACCAATCCGCAAAATTTCTGTTGCATCTGAAAGTAGAAACTCGCACGATTACAACGGTATGCGTACTTTTCCCCTAGGCCGTTCTGGTTACTCGTTTCGAGCATCAGAACTGTGATAATTTTGAGTTTCTCAACCGTTTCTTACCTCCAAACTGCCATATCTCGCGAACGGATTTACCAATCCGCAAAATTTCTGTTGCATCTGAAAGTAGAAAGTCGCCCGGATACAACGGTATGCGTACTTTTCCCCTAGACCGTTCTAGTTATGCTTGTCGAGCATCAGAACTGCGAAAATTTTGAGTTTCTCAAGCGTTTCATACCTCCAAACTGCCATATCTCGCGAACGGATTGACTAATCCGCAAAATTTCTGTTGCATCTGAAAGTAGAAACTCGCCCGATTACAACGGTATGCGTACTTTTCCCCTAGGCCGTTCTAGTTATTCGTTTCGAGCATCAGAACTGCGAAAATTTTGAGTTTCTCAAGCGTTTCTTTCCTCCAAACTGCCATATCTCGCGAACGGATTGACCAATCCGCAAAATTTCTGTTGCATCTGAAAGCAGAAACTCGCCCGATTACAACGGTATGCGTACTTTTCCCCTAGGCCGTTCTGGTTATTCGTTTCGAGCATCAGAACTGTGAAAATTTTGAGTTTCTCAACCGTTTCTTACCTCCAAACTGCCATATCTCGCGAACTGATTGACCAATCCGCAAAATTTCTGTTGCATCTGAAAGTAGAAAGTCGCCGGATTACAACGGTATGCGTACTTTTCCCCTAGTCCGTTCTAGTTATTCGTTTCGAGCATCAGAACAGCGAAAATTTTGAGTTTCTCAAGCGTTTCTTACCTCCAAACTGCCATATCTCGCGAACGGATTGACCAATCCACAAAATTTCTGTTGCATCTGAAAGTAGAAACTCGCCCGATTACAACTGTATGCGTACTTTTCCCCTAGGCCGTTCTGGTTATTCGTTTCGAGCATCAGAACTGTGAAAATTTTGAGTTTCCCAACCGTTTGTTACCTCCAAACTGCCATATCTCGCGAACGGATTGACCAATCCGCAAAATTTCTGTTGCATCTGAAAGTAGAAAGTCGCTCGATTACAACGGTATGCGTACTTTTCCCCTAGGCCGTTCTAGTTATTCATTTCGAGCATCAGAACTGCGAAAATTTTGAGTTTCTCAAGCGTTTCTTACCTCCAAACTGCCATATCTCGCGAACGGATAGACCAATCCGCAAAATTTCTGTTGCATCTGAAAGTAGAAACTCGCCCGATTACAACGGTATGCGTACTTTTCCCCTAGGCCGTTCTAGTTATTCGTTTCGAGCATCAGAACTGCGAAAATTTTGAGTTTCTCAAGCGTTTCTGACCTCCAAACTGCCATATCTCGCGAACGGATTGACCAATCCGCAAAATTTCTGTTGCATCTGAACGTAGAAACTCGCCCGATTACAACGGTATGCGTACTTTTCCCCTAGTCCGTTCTAGTTGTTCGTTTCGAGCATCAGAACTGCGAAAATTTTGAGTTTCTCAAGCGTTTCTTACCTACAAACTGCCATATTTCTCGAACGGATTGACCAATCCGCAAACTTTCTGTTGCATCTGAAAGTAGAAACTCGCCCGATTACAACGGTATGCGTACTTTTCCCCTAGGCCGTTCTGGTTATTCGTTTCGAGCATCAGAACTGTGAAAATTTTGAGTTTCTCAACCGTTTCTTACCTCCAAACTGCCATATCTCGCGAACTGATTGACCAATCCGCAAAATTTCTGTTGCATCTGAAAGTAGAAAGTCGCCGGATTACAACGGTATGCGTACTTTTCCCCTAGTCCGTTCTAGTTATTCGTTTCGAGCATCAGAACAGCGAAAATTTTGAGTTTCTCAAGCGTTTCTTACCTCCAAACTGCCATATCTCGCGAACGGATTGACCAATCCGCAAAATTTCTGTTGCATCTGAAAGTAGAAACTCGCCCGATTACAACTGTATGCGTACTTTTCCCTTAGGCCGTTCTGGTTATTCGTTTCGAGCATCAGAACTGTGAAAATTTTGAGTTTCTCAACCGTTTGTTACCTCCAAACTGCCATATCTCGCGAACGGATTGACCAATCCGCAAAATTTCTGTCGCATCTGAAAGTAGAAAGTCGCTCGATTACAACGGTATGCGTACTTTTCCCCTAGGCCGTTCTAGTTATTCATTTCGAGCATCAGAACTGCGAAAATTTTGAGTTTCTCAAGCGTTTCTTACCTCCAAACTGCCATATCTCGCGAACGGATAGACCAATCCGCAAAATTTCTGTTGCATCTGAAAGTAGAAACTCGCCCGATTACAACGGTATGCGTACTTTTCCCCTAGGCCGTTCTAGTTATTCGTTTCGAGCATCAGAACTGCGAAAATTTTGAGTTTCTCAAGCGTTTCTGACCTCCAAACTGCCATATCTCGCGAACGGATTGACCAATCCGCAAAATTTCTGTTGCATCTGAACGTAGAAACTCGCCCGATTACAACGGTATGCGTACTTTTCCCCTAGTCCGTTCTAGTTGTTCGTTTCGAGCATCAGAACTGCGAAAATTTTGAGTTTCTCAAGCGTTTCTTACCTACAAACTGCCATATCTCGCGAACGGATTGACCAATCCGCAAACTTTCTGTTGCATCTGAAAGTAGAAACTCGCCCGATTACAACGGTATGCGTACTTTTCCCCTAGGCCGTTCTGGTTATTCGTTTCGAGCATCAGAACTGTGAAAATTTTGAGTTTCTCAACCGTTTCTTACCTCCAAACTGCCATATCTCGCGAACTGATTGACCAATCCGCAAAATTTCTGTTGCATCTGAAAGTAGAAAGTCGCCGGATTACAACGGTATGCGTACTTTTCCCCTAGTCCGTTCTAGTTATTCGTTTCGAGCATCAGAACAGCGAAAATTTTGAGTTTCTCAAGCGTTTCTTACCTCCAAACTGCCATATCTCGCGAACGGATTCACCAATCCGCAAAATTTCTGTTGCATCTGAAAGTAGAAACTCGCCCGATTACAACTGTATGCGTACTTTTCCCCTAGGCCGTTCTGGTTATTCGTTTCGAGCATCAGAACTGTGAAAATTTTGAGTTTCTCAACCGTTTGTTACCTCCAAACTGCCATATCTCGCGAACGGATTGACCAATCCGCAAAATTTCTGTTGCATCTGAAAGTAGAAAGTCGCTCGATTACAACGGTATGCGTACTTTTCCCCTAGGCCGTTCTAGTTATTCATTTCGAGCATCAGAACTGCGAAAATTTTGAGTTTCTCAAGCGTTTCTTACCTCCAAACTGCCATATCTCGCGAACGGATAGACCAATCCGCAAAATTTCTGTTGCATCTGAAAGTAGAAACTCGCCCGATTACAACGGTATGCGTACTTTTCCCCTAGTCCGTTCTAGTTGTTCGTTTCGAGCATCAGAACTGCGAAAATTTTGAGTTTCTCAAGCGTTTCTTACCTACAAACTGCCATATCTCGCGAACGGATTGACCAATCCGCAAAATTTCTGTTGCATCTGAAAGTAGAAACTCGCCCGATTACAACGGTATGCGTACTTTTCCCCTAGACCGTTCTAGTTATGCTTGTCGAGCATCAGAACTGCGAAAATTTTGAGTTTCTCAAGCGTTTCTTACCTCCAAACTGCCATATCTCGCGAACGGATTGACCAATCCGCAAAATTTCTGTTGCATCTGAAAGTAGAAACTCGCCCGATTACAACGGTATGCGTACTTTTCCCCTAGGCCGTTCTGTTTATTCGTTTCGAGCATCAGAACTGCGAAAATGTTGAGTTTCTCAAGCGTTTCTTACCTACAAACTGCCATATCTCGCGAACGGATTGACCAATCCGCAAAATTTCGGTTGCATCTGAAAGTAGAAAGTCGCCCGATTACAACGGTGTGCGTACTTTTCCCCTAGACCGTTCTAGTTATGCTTGTCGAGCATCAGAACTGCGAAAATTTTGAGTTTCTCAAGCGTTTCTTACCTCCAAACTGCCATATCTCGCGAACGGATTGACCAATCCGCAAAATTTCTGTTGCATCTGAAAGTAGAAACTCGCCCGATTACAACGGTATGCGTACTTTTCCCCTAGGCCGTTGTAGTTATTCGCTTCGAGCATGAGAACTGCGAAAATTTTGAGTTTCTCAAGCGTTTCTGACCTCCAAACTGCCATATCTCGCGAACGGATTGACCAATCCGCAAAATTTCTGTTGCATCTGAACGTAGAAACTCGCCCGATTACAACGGTATGCGTACTTTTCCCCTAGTCCGTTCTAGTTATTCGTTTCGAGCATCAGAACTGCGAAAATTTTGAGTTTCTCAAGCGTTTCTTACGTCCAAACTGCCATATCTAGCGAACGGATTGACCAATCCGCAAAATTTCTGTTGCATCTGAACGTAGAAACTCGCCCGATTACAACGGTATGCGTACTTTTCCCCTAGTCCGTTCTAGTTATTCGTTTCGAGCATCAGAACTGCGAAAATTTTGAGTTTCTCAAGCGTTTCTTACCTACAAACTGCCATATCTCGCGAACGGATTGACCAATCCGCAAAATTTCTGTTGCATCTGAAAGTAGAAACTCGCCCGATTACAACGGTATGCGTACTTTTCCCCTAGGCCGTTCTTGTTATTCGTTTCGAGCATCAGAACTGTGAAAATTTTGAGTTTCTCAACCGTTTCTTACCTCCAAACTGCCATATATCGCGAACGGATTGACCCATCCGCAAAATTTCTGTTGCATCTGAAAGTAGAAAGTCGCCCGATTACAACGGTATGCGTACTTTTCCCCTAGGCCGTTCTAGTTATTCATTTCGAGCATCAGAACTGCGAAAATTTTGAGTTTCTCAAGCGTTTCTTACCTCCAAACTGCCATATCTCGCGAACGGATTGACTAATCCGCAAAATTTCTGTTGCATCTGAAAGTAGAAACTCGCCCGATTACAACGGTATGCGTACTTTTCCCCTAGGCCGTTCTAGTTATTCGTTTCGAGCATCAGAACTGCGAAAATTTTGAGTTTCTCAAGCGTTTCTGACATCCAAACTGCCATATCTCGCGAACGGATTGACCAATCCGCAAAATTTCTGTTGCATCTGAACGTAGAAACTCGCCCGATTACAACGGTATGCGTACTTTTCCCCTAGTCCGTTCTAGTTATTCGTTTCGAGCATCAGAACTGCGAAAATTTTGAGTTTCTCAAGCGTTTCTTACCTACAAACTGCCATATCTCGCGAACGGATTGACCAATCCGCAAAATTTCTGTTGCGTCTGAAAGTAGAAACACGCCCGATTACAACGGTATGCGTACTTTTCCCCTAGACCGTTCTAGTTATGCTTGTCGAGCATCAGAACTGCGAAAATTTTGAGTTTCTCAAGCGTTTCTTACCTCCAAACTGCCATATCTCGCGAACGGATTGACCAATCCGCAAAATTTCTGTTGCATCTGAAAGTAGAAACTCGCCCGATTACAACGGTATGCGTACTTTTCCCCTAGGCCGTTCTGGTTACTCGTTTCGAGCATCAGAACTGTGATAATTTTGAATTTCTCAACCGTTTCTTACCTCCAAACTGCCATATCTCGCGAACGGATTGACCAATCCGCAAAATTTCTGTTGCATCTGAAAGTAGAAACTCGCCCGATTACAACGGTATGCGTACTTTTCCCCTAGGACGTTCTGGTTATTCGTTTCGAGCATCAGAACTGTGAAAATTTTGAGTTTCTCAACCGTTTCTTACCTCCAAACTGCCATATCTCGCGAACGGATTGACCCATCCGCGAAATTTCTGTTGCATCTGAAAGTAGAAAGTCGCCCGATTACAACGGTATGCGTACTTTTCCCCTAGGCCGTTCTAGTTATTCATTTCGAGCATCAGAACTGCGAAAATTTTGAGTTTCTCAAGCGTTTCTTACCTCCAAACTGCCATATCTCGCGAACGGATTGACTAATCCGCAAAATTTCTGTTGCATCTGAAAGTAGAAACTCGCCCGATTACAACGGTATGCGTACTTTTCCCCTAGGCCGTTCTAGTTATTCGTTTCGAGCATCAGAACTGCGAAAATTTTGAGTTTCTCAAGCGTTTCTGACCTCCAAACTGCCATATCTCGCGAACGGATTGACCAATCCGCAAAATTTCTGTTGCATCTGAACGTAGAAACTCGCCCGATTACAACGGTATGCGTACTTTTCCCCTAGTCCGTTCTAGTTATTCGTTTCGAGCATCAGAACTGCGAAAATTTTGAGTTTCTCAAGGGTTTCTTACCTCCAAACTGCCATATCTAGCGAACGGATTGACCAATCCGCAAAATTTCTGTTGCATCTGAAAGTAGAAACTCGCCCGATTACAACGGTATGCGTACTTTTCCCCTAGGCCGTTCTTGTTATTCGTTTCGAGCATCAGAACTGTGAAAATTTTGAGTTTCTCAACCGTTTCTTACCTCCAAACTGCCATATATCGCGAACGGATTGACCCATCCGCAAAATTTCTGTTGCATCTGAAAGTAGAAAGTCGCCCGATTACAACGGTATGCGTACTTTTCCCCTAGGCCGTTCTAGTTATTCATTTCGAGCATCAGAACTGCGAAAATTTTGAGTTTCTCAAGCGTTTCTTACCTCCAAACTGCCATATCTCGCGAACGGATTGACTAATCCGCAAAATTTCTGTTGCATCTGAAAGTAGAAACTCGCCCGATTACAACGGTATGCGTACTTTTCCCCTAGGCCGTTCTAGTTATTCGTTTCGAGCATCAGAACTGCGAAAATTTTGAGTTTCTCAAGCGTTTCTGACATCCAAACTGCCATATCTCGCGAACGGATTGACCAATCCGCAAAATTTCTGTTGCATCTGAACGTAGAAACTCGCCCGATTACAACGGTATGCGTACTTTTCCCCTAGTCCGTTCTAGTTATTCGTTTCGAGCATCAGAACTGCGAAAATTTTGAGTTTCTCAAGCGTTTCTTACCTACAAACTGCCATATCTCGCGAACGGATTGACCAATCCGCAAAATTTCTGTTGCGTCTGAAAGTAGAAACTCGCCCGATTACAACGGTATGCGTACTTTTCCCCTAGACCGTTCTAGTTATGCTTGTCGAGCATCAGAACTGCGAAAATTTTGAGTTTCTCAAGCGTTTCTTACCTCCAAACTGCCATATCTCGCGAACGGATTGACCAATCCGCAAAATTTCTGTTGCATCTGAAAGTAGAAACTCGCCCGATTACAACGGTATGCGTACTTTTCCCCTAGGACGTTCTGGTTATTCGTTTCGAGCATCAGAACTGTGAAAATTTTGAGTTTCTCAACCGTTTCTTACCTCCAAACTGCCATATCTCGCGAACGGATTGACCCATCCGCGAAATTTCTGTTGCATCTGAAAGTAGAAAGTCGCCCGATTACAACGGTATGCGTACTTTTCCCCTAGGCCGTTCTAGTTATTCATTTCGAGCATCAGAACTGCGAAAATTTTGAGTTTCTCAAGCATTTCTTACCTCCAAACTGCCATATCTCGCGAACGGATTGACTAATCCGCAAAATTTCTGTTGCATCTGAAAGTAGAAACTCGCCCGATTACAACGGTATGCGTACTTTTCCCCTAGGCCGTTCTAGTTATTCGTTTCGAGCATCAGAACTGCGAAAATTTTGAGTTTCTCAAGCGTTTCTGACCTCCAAACTGCCATATCTCGCGAACGGATTGACCAATCCGCAAAATTTCTGTTGCATCTGAACGTAGAAACTCGCCCGATTACAACGGTATGCGTACTTTTCCCCTAGTCCGTTCTAGTTATTCGTTTCGAGCATCAGAACTGCGAAAATTTTGAGTTTCTCAAGGGTTTCTTACCTCCAAACTGCCATATCTAGCGAACGGATTGACCAATCCGCAAAATTTCTGTTGCATCTGAAAGTAGAAACTCGCCCGATTACAACGGTATGCGTACTTTTCCCCTAGGCCGTTCTTGTTATTCGTTTCGAGCATCAGAACTGTGAAAATTTTGAGTTTCTCAACCGTTTCTTACCTCCAAACTGCCATATATCGCGAACGGATTGACCCATCCGCAAAATTTCTGTTGCATCTGAAAGTAGAAAGTCGCCCGATTACAACGGTATGCGTACTTTTCCCCTAGGCCGTTCTAGTTATTCATTTCGAGCATCAGAACTGCGAAAATTTTGAGTTTCTCAAGCGTTTCTTACCTCCAAACTGCCATATCTCGCGAACGGATTGACTAATCCGCAAAATTTCTGTTGCATCTGAAAGTAGAAACTCGCCCGATTACAACGGTATGCGTACTTTTCCCCTAGGCCGTTCTAGTTATTCGTTTCGAGCATCAGAACAGCGAAAATTTTGAGTTTCTCAAGCGTTTCTGACATCCAAACTGCCATATCTCGCGAACGGATTGACCAATCCGCAAAATTTCTGTTGCATCTGAACGTAGAAACTCGCCCGATTACAACGGTATGCGTACTTTTCCCCTAGTCCGTTCTAGTTATTCGTTTCGAGCATCAGAACTGCGAAAATTTTGAGTTTCTCAAGCGTTTCTTACCTACAAACTGCCATATCTCGCGAACGGATTGACCAATCCGCAAAATTTCTGTTGCGTCTGAAAGTAGAAACTCGCCCGATTACAACGGTATGCGTACTTTTCCCCTAGACCGTTCTAGTTATGCTTGTCGAGCATCAGAACTGCGAAAATTTTGAGTTTCTCAAGCGTTTCTTACCTCCAAACTGCCATATCTCGCGAACGGATTGACCAATCCGCAAAATTTCTGTTGCATCTGAAAGTAGAAACTCGCCCGATTACAACGGTATGCGTACTTTTCCCCTAGGCCGTTCTGGTTACTCGTTTCGAGCATCAGAACTGTGATAATTTTGAATTTCTCAACCGTTTCTTACCTCCAAACTGCCATATCTCGCGAACGGATTGACCAATCCGCAAAATTTCTGTTGCATCTGAAAGTAGAAACTCGCCCGATTACAACGGTATGCGTACTTTTCCCCTAGGACGTTCTGGTTATTCGTTTCGAGCATCAGAACTGTGAAAATTTTGAGTTTCTCAACCGTTTCTTACCTCCAAACTGCCATATCTCGCGAACGGATTGACCCATCCGCGAAATTTCTGTTGCATCTGAAAGTAGAAAGTCGCCCGATTACAACGGTATGCGTACTTTTCCCCTAGGCCGTTCTAGTTATTCATTTCGAGCATCAGAACTGCGAAAATTTTGAGTTTCTCAAGCATTTCTTACCTCCAAACTGCCATATCTCGCGAACGGATTGACTAATCCGCAAAATTTCTGTTGCATCTGAAAGTAGAAACTCGCCCGATTACAACGGTATGCGTACTTTTCCCCTAGGCCGTTCTAGTTATTCGTTTCGAGCATCAGAACTGCGAAAATTTTGAGTTTCTCAAGCGTTTCTGACCTCCAAACTGCCATATCTCGCGAACGGATTGACCAATCCGCAAAATTTCTGTTGCATCTGAACGTAGAAACTCGCCCGATTACAACGGTATGCGTACTTTTCCTCTAGTCCGTTCTAGTTATTCGTTTCGAGCATCAGAACTGCGAAAATTTTGAGTTTCTCAAGCGTTTCTTACCTCCAAACTGCCATATCTAGCGAACGGATTGACCAATCCGCAAAATTTCTGTTGCATCTGAACGTAAAAACTCGCCCGATTACAACGGTTTGCGCACTTTTCCCCTAGTCCGTTCTAGTTATTCGTTTCGAGCATCAGAACTGCGAAAATTTTGAGTTTCTCAAGCGTTTCTTACCTACAAACTGCCATATCTCGCGAACGGATTGACCAATCCGCAAAATTTCTGTTGCATCTGAAAGTAGAAACTCGCCCGATTACAACGGTATGCGTACTTTTCCCCTAGGCCGTTCTGGTTATTCGTTTCGAGCATCAGAACTGTGAAAATTTTGAGTTTCTCAACCGTTTCTTACCTCCAAACTGCCATATCTCGCGAACGGATTGACCCATCCGCAAAATTTCTGTTGCATCTGAAAGAAGAAAGTCGCCCGATTACAACGGTATGCGTACTTTTAACCTAGGCCGTTCTAGTTATTCATTTCGAGCATCAGAACTGCGAAAATTTTGAGTTTCTCAAGCGTTTCTTACTTCCAAACTGCCATATCTCGCGAACGGATTGACCAATCCGCAAAATTTCTGTTGCGTCTGAAAGTAGAAACTCGCCCGATTACAACGGTATGCGTACTTTTCCCCTAGACCGTTCTAGTTATGCTTGTCGAGCATCAGAACTGCGAAAATTTTGAGTTTCTCAAGCGTTTCTTACCTCCAAACTGCCATATCTCGCGAACGGATTGACCAATCCGCAAAATTTCTGTTGCATCTGAAAGTAGAAACTCGCCCGATTACAACGGTATGCGTACTTTTCCCCTAGGCCGTTCTGGTTACTCGTTTCGAGCATCAGAACTGTGATAATTTTGAATTTCTCAACCGTTTCTTACCTCCAAACTGCCATATCTCGCGAACGGATTGACCAATCCGCAAAATTTCTGTTGCATCTGAAAGTAGAAACTCGCCCGATTACAACGGTATGCGTACTTTTCCCCTAGGACGTTCTGGTTATTCGTTTCGAGCATCAGAACTGTGAAAATTTTGAGTTTCTCAACCGTTTCTTACCTCCAAACTGCCATATCTCGCGAACGGATTGACCCATCCGCGAAATTTCTGTTGCATCTGAACGTAGAAACTCGCCCGATTACAACGGTATGCGTACTTTTCCTCTAGTCCGTTCTAGTTATTCGTTTCGAGCATCAGAACTGCGAAAATTTTGAGTTTCTCAAGCGTTTCTTACCTCCAAACTGCCATATCTAGCGAACGGATTGACCAATCCGCAAAATTTCTGTTGCATCTGAACGTAAAAACTCGCCCGATTACAACGGTTTGCGCACTTTTCCCCTAGTCCGTTCTAGTTATTCGTTTCGAGCATCAGAACTGCGAAAATTTTGAGTTTCTCAAGCGTTTCTTACCTACAAACTGCCATATCTCGCGAACGGATTGACCAATCCGCAAAATTTCTGTTGCATCTGAAAGTAGAAACTCGCCCGATTACAACGGTATGCGTACTTTTCCCCTAGGCCGTTCTGGTTATTCGTTTCGAGCATCAGAACTGTGAAAATTTTGAGTTTCTCAACCGTTTCTTACCTCCAAACTGCCATATCTCGCGAACGGATTGACCCATCCGCAAAATTTCTGTTGCATCTGAAAGAAGAAAGTCGCCCGATTACAACGGTATGCGTACTTTTAACCTAGGCCGTTCTAGTTATTCATTTCGAGCATCAGAACTGCGAAAATTTTGAGTTTCTCAAGCGTTTCTTACTTCCAAACTGCCATATCTCGCGAACGGATTGACTAATCCGCAAAATTTCTGTTGCATCTGAAAGTAGAAACTCGCCCGATTACAACGGTATGCGTACTTTTCCCCTAGGCCGTTCTAGTTATTCGTTTCGAGCATCAGAACTGCGAAAATTTTGAGTTTCTCAAGCGTTTCTGACCTCCAAACTGCCATATCTCGCGAACGGATTGACCAATCCGCAAAATTTCTGTTGCATCTGAACGTAGAAACTCGCCCGATTACAACGGTATGCGTACTTTTCCCCTAGTCCTTTCTAGTTATTCGTTTCGAGCATCAGAACTGCGAAAATTTTGAGTTTCTCAAGCGTTTCTTACGTCCAAACTGCCATATCTAGCGAACGGATTGACCAATCCGCAAAATTTCTGTTGCATCTGAACGTAGAAACTCGCCCGATTACAACGGTATGCGTACTTTTCCCCTAGTCCGTTCTAGTTATTCGTTTCGAGCATCAGAACTGCGAAAATTTTGAGTTTCTCAAGCGTTTCTTACCTACAAACTGCCATATCTCGCGAACGGATTGACCAATCCGCAAAATTTCTGTTGCATCTGAAAGTAGAAACTCGCCCGATTACAACGGTATGCGTACTTTTCCCCTAGGCCGTTCTGGTTATTCGTTTCGAGCATCAGAACTGTGAAAATTTTGAGTTTCTCAACCGTTTCTTACCTCCAAACTGCCATATCTCGCGAACGGATTGACCCATCCGCAAAATTTCTGTTGCATCTGAAAGTAGAAAGTCGCCCGATTACAACGGTATGCGTACTTTTCCCCTAGGCCGTTCTAGTTATTCATTTCGAGCATCAGAACTGCGAAAATTTTGAGTTTCTCAAGCGTTTCTTACCTCCAAACTGCCATATCTCGCGAACGGATTGACTAATCCGCAA
This sequence comes from Ptiloglossa arizonensis, assembly GCF_051014685.1. Taxonomy (NCBI): domain Eukaryota; kingdom Metazoa; phylum Arthropoda; class Insecta; order Hymenoptera; family Colletidae; genus Ptiloglossa; species Ptiloglossa arizonensis. The sequence goes on along the minus strand of NW_027479245.1, from coordinate 12,096 downwards.
AATTTCTGTTGCATCTGAAAGTAGAAACTCGCCCGATTACAACGGTATGCGTACTTTTCCCCTAGGCCGTTCTAGTTATTCGTTTCGAGCATCAGAACTGCGAAAATTTTGAGTTTCTCAAGCGTTTCTGACCTCCAAACTGCCATATCTCGCGAACGGATTGACCAATCCGCAAAATTTCTGTTGCATCTGAAAGTAGAAAGTCGCTCGATTACAACGGTATGCGTACTTTTCCCCTAGGCCGTTCTAGTTATTCATTTCGAGCATCAGAACTGCGAAAATTTTGAGTTTCTCAAGCGTTTCTTACCTCCAAACTGCCATATCTCGCGAACGGATAGACTAATCCGCAAAATTTCTGTTGCATCTGAAAGTAGAAACTCGCCCGATTACAACGGTATGCGTACTTTTCCCCTAGGCCGTTCTAGTTATTCGTTTCGAGCATCAGAACTGCGAAAATTTTGAGTTTCTCAAGCGTTTCTGACCTCCAAACTGCCATATCTCGCGAACGGATTGACCAATCCGCAAAATTTCTGTTGCATCTGAACGTAGAAACTCGCCCGATTACAACGGTATGCGTACTTTTCCCCTAGTCCGTTCTAGTTATTCGTTTCGAGCATCAGAACTGCGAAAATTTTGAGTTTCTCAAGCGTTTCTTACCTACAAACTGCCATATCTCGCGAACGGATTGACCAATCCGCAAAATTTCTGTTGCATCTGAAAGTAGAAACTCGCCCGATTACAACGGTATGCGTACTTTTCCCCTAGACCGTTCTAGTTATGCTTGTCGAGCATCAGAACTGCGAAAATTTTGAGTTTCTCAAGCGTTTCTTACCTCCAAACTGCCATATCTCGCGAACGGATTGACCAATCCGCAAAATTTCTGTTGCATCTGAAAGTAGAAACTCGCCCGATTACAACGGTATGCGTACTTTTCCCCTAGGCCGTTCTATTTATTCGTTTCGAGCATCAGAACTGCGAAAATGTTGAGTTTCTCAAGCGTTTCTTACCTACAAACTGCCATATCTCGCGAACGGATTGACCAATCCGCAAAATTTCTGTTGCATCTGAAAGTAGAAAGTCGCCCGATTACAACGGTGTGCGTACTTTTCCCCTAGACCGTTCTAGTTATGCTTGTCGAGCATCAGAACTGCGAAAATTTTGAGTTTCTCAAGCGTTTCTTACCTCCAAACTGCCATATCTCGCGAACGGATTGACCAATCCGCAAAATTTCTGTTGCATCTGAAAGTAGAAACTCGCCCGATTACAACTGTATGCGTACTTTTCCCCTAGGCCGTTGTAGTTATTCGCTTCGAGCATGAGAACTGCGAAAATTTTGAGTTTCTCAAGCGTTTCTGACCTCCAAACTGCCATATCTCGCGAACGGATTGACCAATCCGCAAAATTTCTGTTGCATCTGAACGTAGAAACTCGCCCGATTACAACGGTATGCGTACTTTTCCCCTAGTCCGTTCTAGTTATTCGTTTCGAGCATCAGAACTGCGAAAATTTTGAGTTTCTCAAGCGTTTCTTACGTCCAAACTGCCATATCTAGCGAACGGATTGACCAATCCGCAAAATTTCTGTTGCATCTGAACGTAGAAACTAGCCCGATTACAACGGTATGCGTACTTTTCCCCTAGTCCGTTCTAGTTATTCGTTTCGAGCATCAGAACTGCGAAAATTTTGAGTTTCTCAAGCGTTTCTTACCTACAAACTGCCATATCTCGCGAACGGATTGACCAATCCGCAAAATTTCTGTTGCATCTGAAAGTAGAAACTCGCCCGATTACAACGGTATGCGTACTTTTCCCCTAGGCCGTTCTTGTTATTCGTTTCGAGCATCAGAACTGTGAAAATTTTGAGTTTCTCAACCGTTTCTTACCTCCAAACTGCCATATATCGCGAACGGATTGACCCATCCGCAAAATTTCTGTTGCATCTGAAAGTAGAAAGTCGCCCGATTTCAACGGTATGCGTACTTTTCCCCTAGGCCGTTCTAGTTATTCATTTCGAGCATCAGAACTGCGAAAATTTTGAGTTTCTCAAGCGTTTCTTACCTCCAAACTGCCATATCTCGCGAATGGATTGACTAATCCGCAAAATTTCTGTTGCATCTGAAAGTAGAAACTCGCCCGATTACAACGGTATGCGTACTTTTCCCCTAGGCCGTTCTAGTTATTCGTTTCGAGCATCAGAACTGCGAAAATTTTGAGTTTCTCAAGCGTTTCTGACCTCCAAACTGCCATATCTCGCGAACGGATTGACCAATCCGCAAAATTTCTGTTGCATCTGAAAGTAGAAAGTCGCTCGATTACAACGGTATGCGTACTTTTCCCCTAGGCCGTTCTAGTTATTCATTTCGAGCATCAGAACTGCGAAAATTTTGAGTTTCTCAAGCGTTTCTTACCTCCAAACTGCCATATCTCGCGAACGGATAGACTAATCCGCAAAATTTCTGTTGCATCTGAAAGTAGAAACTCGCCCGATTACAACGGTATGCGTACTTTTCCCCTAGGCCGTTCTAGTTATTCGTTTCGAGCATCAGAACTGCGAAAATTTTGAGTTTCTCAAGCGTTTCTGACATCCAAACTGCCATATCTCGCGAACGGATTGACCAATCCGCAAAATTTCTATTGCATCTGAACGCAGAAACTCGCTCGATTACAACGGTATGCGTACTTTTCCCCTAGTCCGTTCTAGTTATTCGTTTCGAGCATCAGAACTGCGAAAATTTTGAGTTTCTCAAGCGTTTCTTACCTACAAACTGCCATATCTCGCGAACGGATTGACCAATCCGCAAAATTTCTGTTGCATCTGAAAGTAGAAACTCGCCCGATTACAACGGTATGCGTACTTTTCCCCTAGACCGTTCTAGTTATGCTTGTCGAGCATCAGAACTGCGAAAATTTTGAGTTTCTCAAGCGTTTCTTACCTCCAAACTGCCATATCTCGCGAACGGATTGACCAATCCGCAAAATTTCTGTTGCATCTGAAAGTAGAAACTCGCCCGATTACAACGGTATGCGTACTTTTCCCCTAGGCCGTTCTATTTATTCGTTTCGAGCATCAGAACTGCGAAAATGTTGAGTTTCTCAAGCGTTTCTTACCTACAAACTGCCATATCTCGCGAACGGATTGACCAATCCGCAAAATTTCTGTTGCATCTGAAAGTAGAAAGTCGCCCGATTACAACGGTGTGCGTACTTTTCCCCTAGACCGTTCTAGTTATGCTTGTCGAGCATCAGAACTGCGAAAATTTTGAGTTTCTCAAGCGTTTCTTACCTCCAAACTGCCATATCTCGCGAACGGATTGACCAATCCGCAAAATTTCTGTTGCATCTGAAAGTAGAAACTCGCCCGATTACAACGGTATGCGTACTTTTCCCCTAGGCCGTTGTAGTTATTCGCTTCGAGCATGAGAACTGCGAAAATTTTGAGTTTCTCAAGCGTTTCTGACCTCCAAACTGCCATATCTCGCGAACGGATTGACCAATCCGCAAAATTTCTGTTGCATCTGAACGTAGAAACTCGCCCGATTACAACGGTATGCGTACTTTTCCCCTAGTCCGTTCTAGTTATTCGTTTCGAGCATCAGAACTGCGAAAATTTTGAGTTTCTCAAGCGTTTCTTACGTCCAAACTGCCATATCTAGCGAACGGATTGACCAATCCGCAAAATTTCTGTTGCATCTGAAAGTAGAAACTCGCCCGATTACAACGGTATGCGTACTTTTCCCCTAGGCCGTTCTATTTATTCGTTTCGAGCATCAGAACTGCGAAAATGTTGAGTTTCTCAAGCGTTTCTTACCTACAAACTGCCATATCTCGCGAACGGATTGACCAATCCGCAAAATTTCTGTTGCATCTGAAAGTAGAAAGTCGCCCGATTACAACGGTGTGCGTACTTTTCCCCTAGACCGTTCTAGTTATGCTTGTCGAGCATCAGAACTGCGAAAATTTTGAGTTTCTCAAGCGTTTCTTACCTCCAAACTGCCATATCTCGCGAACGGATTGACCAATCCGCAAAATTTCTGTTGCATCTGAAAGTAGAAACTCGCCCGATTACAACGGTATGCGTACTTTTCCCCTAGGCCGTTGTAGTTATTCGCTTCGAGCATGAGAACTGCGAAAATTTTGAGTTTCTCAAGCGTTTCTGACCTCCAAACTGCCATATCTCGCGAACGGATTGACCAATCCGCAAAATTTCTGTTGCATCTGAACGTAGAAACTCGCCCGATTACAACGGTATGCGTACTTTTCCCCTAGTCCGTTCTAGTTATTCGTTTCGAGCATCAGAACTGCGAAAATTTTGAGTTTCTCAAGCGTTTCTTACGTCCAAACTGCCATATCTAGCGAACGGATTGACCAATCCGCAAAATTTCTGTTGCATCTGAACGTAGAAACTCGCCCGATTACAACGGTATGCGTACTTTTCCCCTAGTCCGTTCTAGTTATTCGTTTCGAGCATCAGAACTGCGAAAATTTTGAGTTTCTCAAGCGTTTCTTACCTACAAACTGCCATATCTCGCGAACGGATTGACCAATCCGCAAAATTTCTGTTGCATCTGAAAGTAGAAACTCGCCCGATTACAACGGTATGCGTACTTTTCCCCTAGGCCGTTCTTGTTATTCGTTTCGAGCATCAGAACTGTGAAAATTTTGAGTTTCTCAACCGTTTCTTACCTCCAAACTGCCATATATCGCGAACGGATTGACCCATCCGCAAAATTTCTGTTGCATCTGAAAGTAGAAAGTCGCCCGATTACAACGGTATGCGTACTTTTCCCCTAGGCCGTTCTAGTTATTCATTTCGAGCATCAGAACTGCGAAAATTTTGAGTTTCTCAAGCGTTTCTTACCTCCAAACTGCCATATCTCGCGAACGGATTGACTAATCCGCAAAATTTCTGTTGCATCTGAAAGTAGAAACTCGCCCGATTACAACGGTATGCGTACTTTTCCCCTAGGCCGTTCTAGTTATTCGTTTCGAGCATCAGAACTGCGAAAATTTTGAGTTTCTCAAGCGTTTCTGACATCCAAACTGCCATATCTCGCGAACGGATTGACCAATCCGCAAAATTTCTGTTGCATCTGAACGTAGAAACTCGCCCGATTACAACGGTATGCGTACTTTTCCCCTAGTCCGTTCTAGTTATTCGTTTCGAGCATCAGAACTGCGAAAATTTTGAGTTTCTCAAGCGTTTCTTACCTACAAACTGCCATATCTCGCGAACGGATTGACCAATCCGCAAAATTTCTGTTGCGTCTGAAAGTAGAAACTCGCCCGATTACAACGGTATGCGTACTTTTCCCCTAGACCGTTCTAGTTATGCTTGTCGAGCATCAGAACTGCGAAAATTTTGAGTTTCTCAAGCGTTTCTTACCTCCAAACTGCCATATCTCGCGAACGGATTGACCAATCCGCAAAATTTCTGTTGCATCTGAAAGTAGAAACTCGCCCGATTACAACGGTATGCGTACTTTTCCCCTAGGCCGTTCTATTTATTCGTTTCGAGCATCAGAACTGCGAAAATGTTGAGTTTCTCAAGCGTTTCTTACCTACAAACTGCCATATCTCGCGAACGGATTGACCAATCCGCAAAATTTCTGTTGCATCTGAAAGTAGAAAGTCGCCCGATTACAACGGTGTGCGTACTTTTCCCCTAGACCGTTCTAGTTATGCTTGTCGAGCATCAGAACTGCGAAAATTTTGAGTTTCTCAAGCGTTTCTTACCTCCAAACTGCCATATCTCGCGAACGGATTGACCAATCCGCAAAATTTCTGTTGCATCTGAAAGTAGAAACTCGCCCGATTACAACGGTATGCGTACTTTTCCCCTAGGCCGTTGTAGTTATTCGCTTCGAGCATGAGAACTGCGAAAATTTTGAGTTTCTCAAGCGTTTCTGACCTCCAAACTGCCATATCTCGCGAACGGATTGACCAATCCGCAAAATTTCTGTTGCATCTGAACGTAGAAACTCGCCCGATTACAACGGTATGCGTACTTTTCCCCTAGTCCGTTCTAGTTATTCGTTTCGAGCATCAGAACTGCGAAAATTTTGAGTTTCTCAAGCGTTTCTTACGTCCAAACTGCCATATCTAGCGAACGGATTGACCAATCCGCAAAATTTCTGTTGCATCTGAAAGTAGAAACTCGCCCGATTACAACGGTATGCGTACTTTTCCCCTAGACCGTTCTAGTTATGCTTGTCGAGCATCAGAACTGCGAAAATTTTGAGTTTCTCAAGCGTTTCTTACCTCCAAACTGCCATATCTCGCGAACGGATTGACCAATCCGCAAAATTTCTGTTGCATCTGAAAGTAGAAACTCGCCCGATTACAACGGTATGCGTACTTTTCCCCTAGGCCGTTCTATTTATTCGTTTCGAGCATCAGAACTGCGAAAATGTTGAGTTTCTCAAGCGTTTCTTACCTACAAACTGCCATATCTCGCGAACGGATTGACCAATCCGCAAAATTTCTGTTGCATCTGAAAGTAGAAAGTCGCCCGATTACAACGGTGTGCGTACTTTTCCCCTAGACCGTTCTAGTTATGCTTGTCGAGCATCAGAACTGCGAAAATTTTGAGTTTCTCAAGCGTTTCTTACCTCCAAACTGCCATATCTCGCGAACGGATTGACCAATCCGCAAAATTTCTGTTGCATCTGAAAGTAGAAACTCGCCCGATTACAACTGTATGCGTACTTTTCCCCTAGGCCGTTGTAGTTATTCGCTTCGAGCATGAGAACTGCGAAAATTTTGAGTTTCTCAAGCGTTTCTGACCTCCAAACTGCCATATCTCGCGAACGGATTGACCAATCCGCAAAATTTCTGTTGCATCTGAACGTAGAAACTCGCCCGATTACAACGGTATGCGTACTTTTCCCCTAGTCCGTTCTAGTTATTCGTTTCGAGCATCAGAACTGCGAAAATTTTGAGTTTCTCAAGCGTTTCTTACGTCCAAACTGCCATATCTAGCGAACGGATTGACCAATCCGCAAAATTTCTGTTGCATCTGAACGTAGAAACTAGCCCGATTACAACGGTATGCGTACTTTTCCCCTAGTCCGTTCTAGTTATTCGTTTCGAGCATCAGAACTGCGAAAATTTTGAGTTTCTCAAGCGTTTCTTACCTACAAACTGCCATATCTCGCGAACGGATTGACCAATCCGCAAAATTTCTGTTGCATCTGAAAGTAGAAACTCGCCCGATTACAACGGTATGCGTACTTTTCCCCTAGGCCGTTCTTGTTATTCGTTTCGAGCATCAGAACTGTGAAAATTTTGAGTTTCTCAACCGTTTCTTACCTCCAAACTGCCATATATCGCGAACGGATTGACCCATCCGCAAAATTTCTGTTGCATCTGAAAGTAGAAAGTCGCCCGATTACAACGGTATGCGTACTTTTCCCCTAGGCCGTTCTAGTTATTCATTTCGAGCATCAGAACTGCGAAAATTTTGAGTTTCTCAAGCGTTTCTTACCTCCAAACTGCCATATCTCGCGAACGGATTGACTAATCCGCAAAATTTCTGTTGCATCTGAAAGTAGAAACTCGCCCGATTACAACGGTATGCGTACTTTTCCCCTAGGCCGTTCTAGTTATTCGTTTCGAGCATCAGAACTGCGAAAATTTTGAGTTTCTCAAGCGTTTCTGACATCCAAACTGCCATATCTCGCGAACGGATTGACCAATCCGCAAAATTTCTGTTGCATCTGAACGTAGAAACTCGCCCGATTACAACGGTATGCGTACTTTTCCCCTAGTCCGTTCTAGTTATTCGTTTCGAGCATCAGAACTGCGAAAATTTTGAGTTTCTCAAGCGTTTCTTACCTACAAACTGCCATATCTCGCGAACGGATTGACCAATCCGCAAAATTTCTGTTGCGTCTGAAAGTAGAAACTCGCCCGATTACAACGGTATGCGTACTTTTCCCCTAGACCGTTCTAGTTATGCTTGTCGAGCATCAGAACTGCGAAAATTTTGAGTTTCTCAAGCGTTTCTTACCTCCAAACTGCCATATCTCGCGAACGGATTGACCAATCCGCAAAATTTCTGTTGCATCTGAAAGTAGAAACTCGCCCGATTACAACGGTATGCGTACTTTTCCCCTAGGCCGTTCTATTTATTCGTTTCGAGCATCAGAACTGCGAAAATGTTGAGTTTCTCAAGCGTTTCTTACCTACAAACTGCCATATCTCGCGAACGGATTGACCAATCCGCAAAATTTCTGTTGCATCTGAAAGTAGAAAGTCGCCCGATTACAACGGTGTGCGTACTTTTCCCCTAGACCGTTCTAGTTATGCTTGTCGAGCATCAGAACTGCGAAAATTTTGAGTTTCTCAAGCGTTTCTTACCTCCAAACTGCCATATCTCGCGAACGGATTGACCAATCCGCAAAATTTCTGTTGCATCTGAAAGTAGAAACTCGCCCGATTACAACGGTATGCGTACTTTTCCCCTAGGCCGTTGTAGTTATTCGCTTCGAGCATGAGAACTGCGAAAATTTTGAGTTTCTCAAGCGTTTCTGACCTCCAAACTGCCATATCTCGCGAACGGATTGACCAATCCGCAAAATTTCTGTTGCATCTGAACGTAGAAACTCGCCCGATTACAACGGTATGCGTACTTTTCCCCTAGTCCGTTCTAGTTATTCGTTTCGAGCATCAGAACTGCGAAAATTTTGAGTTTCTCAAGCGTTTCTTACGTCCAAACTGCCATATCTAGCGAACGGATTGACCAATCCGCAAAATTTCTGTTGCATCTGAAAGTAGAAACTCGCCCGATTACAACGGTATGCGTACTTTTCCCCTAGACCGTTCTAGTTATGCTTGTCGAGCATCAGAACTGCGAAAATTTTGAGTTTCTCAAGCGTTTCTTACCTCCAAACTGCCATATCTCGCGAACGGATTGACCAATCCGCAAAATTTCTGTTGCATCTGAAAGTAGAAACTCGCCCGATTACAACGGTATGCGTACTTTTCCCCTAGGCCGTTCTATTTATTCGTTTCGAGCATCAGAACTGCGAAAATGTTGAGTTTCTCAAGCGTTTCTTACCTACAAACTGCCATATCTCGCGAACGGATTGACCAATCCGCAAAATTTCTGTTGCATCTGAAAGTAGAAAGTCGCCCGATTACAACGGTGTGCGTACTTTTCCCCTAGACCGTTCTAGTTATGCTTGTCGAGCATCAGAACTGCGAAAATTTTGAGTTTCTCAAGCGTTTCTTACCTCCAAACTGCCATATCTCGCGAACGGATTGACCAATCCGCAAAATTTCTGTTGCATCTGAAAGTAGAAACTCGCCCGATTACAACTGTATGCGTACTTTTCCCCTAGGCCGTTGTAGTTATTCGCTTCGAGCATGAGAACTGCGAAAATTTTGAGTTTCTCAAGCGTTTCTGACCTCCAAACTGCCATATCTCGCGAACGGATTGACCAATCCGCAAAATTTCTGTTGCATCTGAACGTAGAAACTCGCCCGATTACAACGGTATGCGTACTTTTCCCCTAGTCCGTTCTAGTTATTCGTTTCGAGCATCAGAACTGCGAAAATTTTGAGTTTCTCAAGCGTTTCTTACGTCCAAACTGCCATATCTAGCGAACGGATTGACCAATCCGCAAAATTTCTGTTGCATCTGAACGTAGAAACTAGCCCGATTACAACGGTATGCGTACTTTTCCCCTAGTCCGTTCTAGTTATTCGTTTCGAGCATCAGAACTGCGAAAATTTTGAGTTTCTCAAGCGTTTCTTACCTACAAACTGCCATATCTCGCGAACGGATTGACCAATCCGCAAAATTTCTGTTGCATCTGAAAGTAGAAACTCGCCCGATTACAACGGTATGCGTACTTTTCCCCTAGGCCGTTCTTGTTATTCGTTTCGAGCATCAGAACTGTGAAAATTTTGAGTTTCTCAACCGTTTCTTACCTCCAAACTGCCATATATCGCGAACGGATTGACCCATCCGCAAAATTTCTGTTGCATCTGAAAGTAGAAAGTCGCCCGATTTCAACGGTATGCGTACTTTTCCCCTAGGCCGTTCTAGTTATTCATTTCGAGCATCAGAACTGCGAAAATTTTGAGTTTCTCAAGCGTTTCTTACCTCCAAACTGCCATATCTCGCGAATGGATTGACTAATCCGCAAAATTTCTGTTGCATCTGAAAGTAGAAACTCGCCCGATTACAACGGTATGCGTACTTTTCCCCTAGGCCGTTCTAGTTATTCGTTTCGAGCATCAGAACTGCGAAAATTTTGAGTTTCTCAAGCGTTTCTGACCTCCAAACTGCCATATCTCGCGAACGGATTGACCAATCCGCAAAATTTCTGTTGCATCTGAAAGTAGAAAGTCGCTCGATTACAACGGTATGCGTACTTTTCCCCTAGGCCGTTCTAGTTATTCATTTCGAGCATCAGAACTGCGAAAATTTTGAGTTTCTCAAGCGTTTCTTACCTCCAAACTGCCATATCTCGCGAACGGATAGACTAATCCGCAAAATTTCTGTTGCATCTGAAAGTAGAAACTCGCCCGATTACAACGGTATGCGTACTTTTCCCCTAGGCCGTTCTAGTTATTCGTTTCGAGCATCAGAACTGCGAAAATTTTGAGTTTCTCAAGCGTTTCTGACATCCAAACTGCCATATCTCGCGAACGGATTGACCAATCCGCAAAATTTCTGTTGCATCTGAACGCAGAAACTCGCTCGATTACAACGGTATGCGTACTTTTCCCCTAGTCCGTTCTAGTTATTCGTTTCGAGCATCAGAACTGCGAAAATTTTGAGTTTCTCAAGCGTTTCTTACCTACAAACTGCCATATCTCGCGAACGGATTGACCAATCCGCAAAATTTCTGTTGCATCTGAAAGTAGAAACTCGCCCGATTACAACGGTATGCGTACTTTTCCCCTAGGCCGTTCTAGTTATTCGTTTCGAGCATCAGAACTGCGAAAATTTTGAGTTTCTCAAGCGTTTCTGACCTCCAAACTGCCATATCTCGCGAACGGATTGACCAATCCGCAAAATTTCTGTTGCATCTGAAAGTAGAAAGTCGCTCGATTACAACGGTATGCGTACTTTTCCCCTAGGCCGTTCTAGTTATTCATTTCGAGCATCAGAACTGCGAAAATTTTGAGTTTCTCAAGCGTTTCTTACCTCCAAACTGCCATATCTCGCGAACGGATAGACTAATCCGCAAAATTTCTGTTGCATCTGAAAGTAGAAACTCGCCCGATTACAACGGTATGCGTACTTTTCCCCTAGGCCGTTCTAGTTATTCGTTTCGAGCATCAGAACTGCGAAAATTTTGAGTTTCTCAAGCGTTTCTGACATCCAAACTGCCATATCTCGCGAACGGATTGACCAATCCGCAAAATTTCTGTTGCATCTGAACGCAGAAACTCGCTCGATTACAACGGTATGCGTACTTTTCCCCTAGTCCGTTCTAGTTATTCGTTTCGAGCATCAGAACTGCGAAAATTTTGAGTTTCTCAAGCGTTTCTTACCTACAAACTGCCATATCTCGCGAACGGATTGACCAATCCGCAAAATTTCTGTTGCATCTGAAAGTAGAAACTCGCCCGATTACAACGGTATGCGTACCTTTCCCCTAGACCGTTCTAGTTATGCTTGTCGAGCATCAGAACTGCGAAAATTTTGAGTTTCTCAAGCGTTTCTTACCTCCAAACTGCCATATCTCGCGAACGGATTGACCAATCCGCAAAATTTCTGTTGCATCTGAAAGTAGAAACTCGCCCGATTACAACGGTATGCGTACTTTTCCCCTAGGCCGTTCTATTTATTCGTTTCGAGCATCAGAACTGCGAAAATGTTGAGTTTCTCAAGCGTTTCTTACCTACAAACTGCCATATCTCGCGAACGGATTGACCAATCCGCAAAATTTCTGTTGCATCTGAAAGTAGAAAGTCGCCCGATTACAACGGTGTGCGTACTTTTCCCCTAGACCGTTCTAGTTATGCTTGTCGAGCATCAGAACTGCGAAAATTTTGAGTTTCTCAAGCGTTTCTTACCTCCAAACTGCCATATCTCGCGAACGGATTGACCAATCCGCAAAATTTCTGTTGCATCTGAAAG